>NW_016869489.1:0-1665 GCF_001698545.2 Rhinopithecus bieti | reverse complement strand
AAAAAAAAAAAATGAATGGGTAAAAAAAGAGGCATCATAATCATAATAGCAGATATTTAATGAACATCTTATAATTGCCAGCTATAATTCTCAGTGCTTCACACACATTATTAACTCATTTAATACTGACAAAACCTATGACGTATATGAGGTGAATATTATTATTGTCATTCCCACTTTACAGATGGGAAACAGGCAGAGAGAGGTCAAACAGGCAGATGCAGGATTTGAACTAAAGAAGACTGGCTCCAGAGGCTGTGGTATTAACCATTATAGCACATGCTACTTCTCATGTCACTTAGACACTTGCTGAAAAAAACAAATTATGCATTACGTAGAAAATAATCTGCCATAAGGAATCTCTTTGACTTCTCTTTGGTGCAGATGCCTAATTATAGCTGACCAAGAATACGTTTATGGTACAGATATCTACAGAGCTGAGATCTTACATCTGCTTTCCTGGTCCTTCTTTCTCTAAAGCACTTGCCAACCCATGAAAAGGAAGTAATCATGTTGATTTGTGTAATTGCTCTGTTTTATTTCTTAGTACATTTCCCATGAGTAATGACTACTAAATATTATAACCCTTTAGTGTATTGATTTTACCATTCCAAGGTTTAATTCCAGGAAGTATGACATTTAGCAATAACATATTTATAGTTTACACAAATTTTGAATTTTCAATTTATTATTAATTTCAGAGAAATAAAATTAAAATTTGTTTTCTTAAAGTCATCTATTTTACTACCAATAACATGCAAACCATTAAGAAAGTATGTAAGTTTCATTTTTGCAACAAATAAATTTATAATTATAAGTTAGTAAATTGTAACTTTATCAATGGTTAAGTGTAGTGAAGATTTCAGAAATGAATGCTTGGTTATTCCTTTTAATTTAAATATGGGGAGAGGAAAATAGAATAAAATTTAAATGAATTGACAGAAGTAAAACAGTACTTCCAGATGGGTATGATACTCACATCTTCAATATAAGGCTGACTATACACCTGAAAAAACATCTAAAATTAGGGAAGATCCAATAATGAGCTATTGAAAGAAAACTCTATTGTTTAAACAGAAGGAAGTAGACTCAAAAAATACGTGGCCTTGACATGCTCTTTAGTTACATATATAAATGAATGTAGAAGGAAAGACAGGACTGATAATATATTTTCCTTTAACAGGTATAAGAAGTCTTGTGATTGCTTACTCAGCTTTCTAACTTTTAAAATGAAATGAAATACATGCAGATAAAAATAACCCAAGATCTATCTCAAAGGACTCAAAGTAAAGTAAATCAATGAATGATGTTTGTACGCCTTAAATTAAGATTAATAATGATAACACTGGAAAAGGTAAACATTGGACTTGTCAAATTAAAAGATGAACTTCCTAAAGAATCAAACATGGCATCTTGATGTACCAGAATGGGAAAAAAATACTACAGCTAGAGAATGTTTCATTCTTTCATTCTGCAATTAAGAATATTGAATATTATTGAACATCCATTACTGTGCTACTATTTCATGATAAAAAGTATGATACATTAATTATTGCCTTATTGTTGGATATTTAGATTTTTGCCAATTTTTCTTTTATTGGGCTAGGATAAATATCTTTAAACATCCCATAGTTCTGATGATTTCTTCAGAATACAGCACAAGAG
>NW_016869488.1:0-790 GCF_001698545.2 Rhinopithecus bieti | reverse complement strand
GCCTCCCAAAATGCTGGGATTACAGGCATGAGCCACCGCGCCCAGCCAGAAATTTTGATCTTTAAAATGAGAAAAAGAAGGCCAGGTGCAGTGGCTCACACCTGTAATTCTAGCACTTTGGGAGGCCAAGATGGGTGGATCTCTTGAAGTCAGGAGTTCGAGACCAGCCTGGCCAATGTAGTGAAACCCTGTTTCCACTTAAAACACAAAATTAGCTGGGCATGGTGGTGCATGCCTGTAATCCTAACTACTTGGGAGGCTGAGGCAGAAGACTCGCTTGAACCCAGGGGTAGAGGTTGTAGCGAGCCGAGATCGCACCACTGGACTCCAGCCTGGGCGACAAGAGTGAAACTCCGTCTCAAAAAAAAAAAAAAAAGGCTAATATTCATCACGTGGTACTCCAACTCTCCTTCCTTGAGACAAATGATGTTTGTATACTGTGACTATCTAGACGCATTAGATGCATATGCAAGCAAATACACATGCATCTTGTTGTTTAAATATTTTAGGCCAGGCACGGTGGTTCACACCTGTAATCCCAGCACTTTGGGAAGCTGAGGCAGGTGGATCACAAGGTCAGGAGATGGAGACCATCCTGGCTAACACAGTGAAACCCTGTCTCTACTAAAAATACAAAAAAAAATTAGCTGGGCGTTGTGGTGGGCACCTGTAGTCTCAGCTACTTGGGAGGCTGAGCCAGGAGAATGGCGTGAACCCGGGAGGCGGAGCTTGCAGTGAACTGAGATCGCACCACTGCACTCCAGCCTGGGCGACAGAGCGAGACTGTCTC
>NW_016869487.1:0-685 GCF_001698545.2 Rhinopithecus bieti | reverse complement strand
ATTTTGATAAGAATTGCATTGAATTTGTAGGTCACTTTTGGTAATATGAACATTTTAACAATATTAATACTTCCAGTACATGAACATGGGATAGTTTTCCATTTATTTGTGTCTTCTTTAGCTTTTTTTGTCAATGTTTATAGTTTTCAGTGTACATATCTTTCACCTCCTTGGTTAAATTTATTCTTAAGTGTTTTATGCTATTGTAAATGAGATTTTCTTGATTTTAAAAAATAGTTTATTGTTAATGTACAGAAACACTGTTAATTTTGTAAGTCACTTTTAGATCCTACAACTTTACTCTGTTTATTAGTTCTAACAGTTTTTTGGTGGAGTTTTTAGGGTTTTCTAAATGATTGTGCCATCCACAAACAGCGACTATTTTATTTCTTCCTTTCCAATTTTATTTCTTTTTTTGCTAATTGCTTTGGCTTGAAATTTCAATACTATATTAATTAGGAAGAATGAGACCGGGCATCCTTGTGTTCCTGATTGTAAAGAAAAAGCTTTCAACTTTTCACCACTGAGTATGATGTTAACCATGGGATTTTCAAAAAGTTCACAGAAAATGCATATTATGAAAACACTGTACAGGGGTTTCAAATCTTTTTTGCACCAAAATAAACTTGTACTAATTTGTTATAATATGTCTGAACAGGGTCTAGTTTGAGGCACTAAGAACGAT
>NW_016869486.1:0-791 GCF_001698545.2 Rhinopithecus bieti | reverse complement strand
AGTTCTTTAGGAAATCTCTTTTCTGTTTTCCACAGAGGTTGTACTAATTTACAGTTGCACTAACAGTGTATAAGGGTTCTCTTTCTCTACATCTTGCTAACATCTGGTTTTTTTTTTTTTTTTTTTTTTTTTTTTTTTGTCTTTTTAATATTCATTCTGACTGGCATTAGATGGTATCTCATTGTGGTTTTAATTTGCATTTGTCTGATGATTAGTGATGTTGAACTTTTTTTCAAATGCCCGTGGGCAATTTGTGTGACTTATTTGAAAACTGACTATTCATGTCCTTCTTCCACTTTTTAATGGGATTCTTTACAGGTATTTTTGTAGAGTTGTTTGAATTTCTTATAAATTCTGGATATTAGTCCACTGTCAGATATATTCAAACTCATTTTAAAATATATATTCTGCATGGCAAAATAAAATAAAACAACATAACCCCAAACACACACATCTGCTGACTTTCATAAGTCAGTCAATATTAGGGAATTGGCTGAAGGAGGACAGAAGATACATACACATGGCCGGACGTGGTGGCTCAAGCCTGTAATACCAGCACTTTGGGAGGCCGAGACGGGCGGATCACGAGGTCAGGAGATTGAGACCATCCTGGCTAACCCGGTGAAACCCCGTCTCTACTAAAAAATAAAAAAAATTAGCCAGGCAAGGTGGCGGGCGCCTGTAGTCCCAGCTACTCGGGAGGCTGAGGCAGGAGAATGGCGTGAACCCGGGAGGCGGAGCTTGCAGTGAGCTGAGATCCGGCCACTGCACTCCAGCCTGGGTGACAGAGC
>NW_016869485.1:0-1889 GCF_001698545.2 Rhinopithecus bieti | reverse complement strand
AAATTAGAACATTTGATATTGTCCAAAAGATCTTGGACGTTCTGGTTTAAATTTTTAAATCTTTTTTTTTTTCGGGTCTCAGTTTGGATAATTTCTACTCACATATCTTCATGCTTATTGCTTCTTTTCTTGGTTAGCCAATTTACTCTGGCAGTAGATGTGGTAGCGTTGTAATGAAGAGCGTCAGTTAGATGCCTTCTTAGTTATCTTGCCTCTTTCCAGGTTTTACACAGGCTCAATGAGTAATCATGCCCCTTCTGCATTCCACTATCTTAAATGGAATTATTGTTCATCAGTTCCATAACACCAACAGTATTGATTGCCCTTCTCCCCACAAAGATGTAGGCTTTTGTCCTGTATTGGGGCTAGAGGAGAAGAATTTTAACAAGTTCCTTGTCCATCTCCTCTAGCTGTTGCTTTCCTCCTACAGGCCTGTGCAACAATGAATATTTCTTAGGGTTTTTTTTTTTTTTTTTTTTTCTATTTTTTTCTGTGAGCCTCTAGTGAGGTTTGCAGGAAAAGGACATGCAAGAGTGTATGAACTCCCACAATGTCTGATGCCATCAGAGATTTCACATTGTCCCACTAGGTCATACTTGGCCTTCATTAATTTGTCATCCATTTTAGCTAAGCTGTTATTATCACTGTCTGATTGTGTCCACTCTAGGTGAATGCTTGTCTATCGCTTATCTCTTCTTAAAGTCATGAACTGTCCTTGGATTTGAAACCGGCAACCTCAGCTGTCTCTGGTGGTTCAAGAAAAAGGCTAATTTTGAAATTGGTCTAGAATTTTATTTTGTTTTATTTTAGTAAGAATACTTAACACAAGATCTACCCTCTTAACAAATTAGTATGGGCTATAGGTACAATGTTGTATAGCAGATATCCAGAGCTTATCAATCTTGTTTAACCTACCTTTCTTTTGCTGTTGTAAGAGTGGAAGCAACACTCCTGTCAACTCTCTAAGACCCAGATTGGAAGCTGAAACCATTATTTATATAGTATTAATTTTAACAATTGGAGTAAAAATTCATAACTCCAGTGGTACATTTGCTGTCACTTCTTAAACTTACTGTTAAAAATTTAACTGAGCAGAACTCTTACTGTTCAGTTACAAATATATAACATGTGAAAATATTTGATAGCTACTATATGTTGTTACAGTAGGTAGCTAGTCAAACATGAACAGGGCATAACAGGGGTCCATCCCCCAGCACCTACACCCACTAGGAATGTCAGGCGACCATCAGGTGATGGTCAGGAGGTTGTTAAACTGCCACTCTTAAATAACAATTGGTCATAGCCAGTGCCAGAGAAAGGCAGTCTACCAACAGGTGGAAAAAAGCCGAAGCTGGTGATTAGCAGCTTTCTGACACAATCTCAGGAGTTGGGCGAGTGGGCTCAAGCATGCACATTAAGAGGCAAAATGGTGGAGCTTAACTGGTATATGACCTTCTAGGGACATTTGGTTGGTAAAGGAAGAACGCCTCAAGTGAGCATGCATAAAATTCCAGTAAACACAGTGCACATGTGGCCCCTCTCAAGCACTGACAGGCCACTGAGCAGCAGACAGCCCACCCCAAGGGAAGAATCAGGGGAGAAGAGATGCAGACCCAGGAAGCATGCCCATATAGAAAACCCCTAAGTCAAAGGTAAAATCACACACTTGATCTCACAAGTTGCCTGCTGGCCCCTTTCCAAGTGTACTTTACTTCCTATCAATCCTGCCTTAAAGCTTTTTAATAAACTTTCACTTTTGCCCTAAAACTTGCCTCGGTCTCTCCTTCTGCCTTACGCCCTTCAGTCGAATACTTTCTTCTGGAGAGGCAAGAATTGAGGTTGCTGTAGACCCATATGGATTCACTGTCCGTAACAATGTCAGAGTGTTT
>NW_016869484.1:0-705 GCF_001698545.2 Rhinopithecus bieti | reverse complement strand
AATACCCTTCAACTTAAGTAACTCTTAATAGCAATTATTAGAAACAGAAGGCCTGGAAATAGCATTAGAAAAAAGTGGGAAAATAAATAATGGAGAAGTAGAGTTTTTTTGAAATGAAGATTTAGAAAAAATAAAATAAAATGAGGAAAAAAATAAACCTAGGCCCTAAAACTGCACTACTGCATTTCGCAAACAAAAGGGAAGGAACTAAGATACAAGTGCTTTGGTAATGGATTTCTTGCCAAAAACAATGGAACCACTGACAGTGAGCAGAGGATTAGAAACATATATTGAGGCTGGGCATGGTGGCTCAAGCCTGTAATCCCAGCACTCTGGGAGACCGAGGCGGGTGGATCACTTGAGGTCAGGAGATCGAGACCAACTTGGCCAACATGGTGAAAACCAGTCTGTATTAAAAAATACAAAAATTAGCTGGGTGTGGTGGCAGGTGTCTGTAATCCCAGCTACTTGGGAGGCTGAAGCAGGAGAACTGCTTGAACCTGGGAGGTGGAGCCTGCAGTGAGCTGAGATCACATGACTGCACTCCAGCCTGGGCAGAGTGTGACACCATCTAAATACAAAATTTATAAAAATTAAAAGTAAATACGGTATGGAAATATACCATAATAAACTGACTATTAAAATATTTTCTAAAATAGACACAATCTATTTTTTCAGGTACCAAAGATATCTGTTATATAGGTA
>NW_016869483.1:0-790 GCF_001698545.2 Rhinopithecus bieti | reverse complement strand
AAAAAAAAAAAACGAGTGCAGGGAAATGCGGTGCAGGCGTGGTCACAGTGTCCATTTATAGCATGGGCACAACTTGCTCTTTCAGAGAATTTTTTTTTCCAGACGGAGTCTCGCTCTGTCGCCCAGGCTGGAGTGCAGTGGCGCCATCTCGGCTGGCTACAACCTCCGTTTCCCAGGCTCGAGCAATTCTCCTGCCTCACCCTCCCCAGTAGCTGGGATTACAGGCATGTGGCACCAAGCCCGGCTAATTTTTGTATTTTTAGTAGAGACAGGGTTTCGCCATGTTGGCTAGGCTGGTCTTGAATTCCTGACCTCAAGTGATCCACCCGCCTCGGCCTCCTAAAGTGCTGGGATTATAGGCATGAGCCACCACACCTGGCCATCTTTCACGTAAGTTTATTTTTTTCTTGAGACAGGGTGTCACTGAGTCACCCAGGCTGGAGTACAGGGATCAGAACTCACTGCAGCCTCGACCTCCTGGGCTCAAGCAATACTCCCTCCTTAGCCTCCCAAGTAGGTGGGACCACAGGCACATGCCACCACGCCCGACTAATTTCTAAATTTTTTGTAGAGACAGGGGTCTCATTATGTTGCCCAGGCTGGTCCCAAACTCCTGGGCTCAAGCAATCCTCCTACCTCAGCTTCCCAAAGTGCTGGGATTACAGGCAGAAGCCACAGTGCCCAGCCATTTTTTTTTTTTTTTTGAGATAGAGTCAGAAAAAAGGTCAGGAGAGGTCAGGAGATCAAGACCATCCTGGTTAACACGGGGAAATCCCATCGCTACCAAAAT
>NW_016869482.1:0-791 GCF_001698545.2 Rhinopithecus bieti | reverse complement strand
CATACTGCATGGGATACCCATCATTTCTCCAACCCCCAATACTGTCGGGGACCTCCATTTCTCCAATCCCCCCTGCCCAATACTGCCTGGGACCTCCATCATTTCTCCAACCTTACCCTATTTACTGGCCCTTCTCCTCAGCCTAGTAACATGCTCAAGTCTTTGTCCTAAGAACCCTCCAGGGGCTCCAGGTCCACCCCTGGTTACAGTGGAGTCTCCTGCCTGTCTCTGTGCACTCGGTCATTCACCCTCTGCCCCTGCCAGCTGACCTTGCCCTCCACGCTCGTCTGAAACTGTGCTCAGCAAGGTCACAGCTGGCTCTGGGAGCACCAGGCCCAGGGGGTGTCTTTGGTTCTTCTGGCCCTCTCTGCTATATTTGGTGGTGTTGATCCTCCCTCCATAACACTCTTCACTTGGCTTCTGGGACCTGGCCTCTTGGGCCTTTCTGACTGTCCCTTCCTGTCCCCATGAATGTTGGCTCCCCAGGCTTCCATGCTCAGCCTACTTGGCTCAATCTAAAATTTGATTTCTAAGTACTCTCTTTGGAAGTTTACTCTATTTTGCAGTTTCATGGTGTTTATTCAAACATCTCTATCTCTAGCCCAGCCCTAACCAGCCCCTGAGCTGCAAAGTTACGTATCTGGCTCCCAGTTGGACTGTGCCCCTGAGCACCTCAGAGCCAAGATTAAACTCATCTTTGTCCTGAAATTGGCTTATTTTATATGTAATATATAAAAATATGATATATGTTTATATATAATTTATAAATTATAATTTTATTATATATAATA
>NW_016869481.1:0-1338 GCF_001698545.2 Rhinopithecus bieti | reverse complement strand
ACATGGATGAAGGTGGAAAGCATCATTCTCAGCAAACTAGCACAAGAACAGAAAAACAAACACTGCATGTTCTAACTCATAAGTAAGAGTTGAACAAGGAGAACACATGGGCACAGGGAGGAGAACATCACCTACTGGGGCCTTTTGGGGGATTGGGGGCCAGGGGAGGGATAGCATTAGGAGAAATACCTAATATAGGTGACGGGTTAATGGGTGCAGCAAACCACCATGGCACACGTACACCCGTGTAACAAACCTGCACGTTCTGCACACGTACCACAGAACTTAAAGTATAATTGAGAGAGAGAGAGAGAGAGAGAGAGAGAGAGAGAGAGAGAGAGAGAGAGATTAGAATCTTCTATTTCCTGTCCCTTGGAAGACTTGCTTTTGGATACTACCACTATGCCATGGAGAACATAAGATGTTCTGTACAGACTCTCATTTGGACAGGAAGTGAGGCTCCTGAAGGACAGATATGGTTTAATTGCCAAATGACAGCATCCATCAAACACATCTGTGAGCTATCTTGAAAATTATACCTGTAGCCCCAGTTGAATTTCCTCAGCTGACCTGACTGACATAGAGAGAGATGAGGCCTTCACACTGGGCCCTGCCCAAAATTCAGTTTCAGAAACAAGATAAATTATTTTGTTTTAAGCCATGAAACTTGAACAGGGCAATTTATAATGAAGAAGCAAATAATAACAAATGATCTACCAAGTTAGGGAAAGATCCCACACTCATTTCATTTTGTTTCATGCTGTGAATTTTAGCTCTATCAGGTCATTTATGTTCTTCTCTAAACTGGCAATTCCTCTAACCATTTTCAAGATTCTTACCTTCCTTGCATTGGGTTAGAACATGCTCCTTTAGCTTGGAAGAGTTTGTTAAATTACCTACCTTCTGAAGCCTACTTCTGTCAATTCATCAAACTCTTTCTCCCTCCAGTTTTGTTCCCTTGCTGGCCAGGAGTTGTGATCCTTTGGAGGAGAAGAGGCATTCTGGATTTTGGAATTTTCAGTCTTTTTTGCTCTGGTTTCTCTCTATCTTTGTGGATTTATCTACTTTTGGTCTTTGATATTGGTGTCCTTCGGTTGAGGTCTTTGAGTTGACATGCTATTTTTTCTTTTTTTTTTTTTTTTTTTTTTTTTTGAGACGGAGTCTCGCTCTGTCGCCCAGGCTGGAGTGGTGTAGTGGCGCGATCTCAGCTCACTGCAACCTCTGCCTCCTGGGTTCATGCCATTCTCCTGCCTCAGCCTCCTAAGTAGCTGGGACTACAGGAGTCCACCACCATGCCTGGCTAATTTTTTGTATTTTTAGTGGAGACGGGGTTTCACA
>NW_016869480.1:0-2568 GCF_001698545.2 Rhinopithecus bieti | reverse complement strand
TTTTTTGAGTTGGAATCTCGCTCTGTCACCCAGGCTGGAGTGCAATGATGCGATCTTGGTTCACTGCAACCTCTGCCTCCCAGGTTCAAGCAATTCCTCTGTCTCAGCCTCCCGAGTAGTTGGGATTATAGGCGCCTGCCACCACACCCTGCTAATTTTTGTATTTTTAGGTAGAGATGAGGTTTCACCATATTGGCCAGGCTGGTCTCTTTACCAGGCTGGTCTCGAACTCCTGATCTCGTGATCCACCTGCCTCAGCCTCCCAAAGTGCTGGGATTACAGGCGTGAGCCACCGCGCATGGCCCTGCTGATGATTTTAATACACTGATTTATTATACTAATTGATTATATTAATCTTTATTATTAAAGAAAAACGGAGTATTTTCTGAGCTTATCTAACTCTTTGCTTGTACAATTCCCCATCTTTGTTTCTACTTTTTGTTGGGAAGGATTATCTTTTTTGTGTATGGCTTTTTAATACAAACAGTCATATTTTATTCTCTTTAACAGTTTTTTTTTGTTTTGTTTTGTTTTTTGAATCAGCTTATTTCTAAAACCTTTTACTATTGCAACAACTCACTTTCTCCACTTTAGTCCCTAGCATGTCAATTACATGTAACCTTTCCTCTTTGGTATTCGTTTCTTCCTCAAATCAAGTATCTCTATTTTGAGATGTTCATAAGCTCTACAAAATGATATTTGTTACACTCATTAAGTGTTAGGACCAGGAATACAGTGGTGAATCAGACACAGACCTTTCCTTTACATTCACAGAACAGGTAAATTCACCCGAAATCTCTTCCTATTGATAGTTGGTCTAAGGTCTTATCTGTCTCGTCTTTCTTTACATTATGTCTGTTGCTTCTGTCTTTTGAAACTATGCCTTTTGACCAGATCTCATGTTAGGAAACGACATGTCTCTTCTCCCTAGCAATGACTTGTTTTTGAAACATTTCTCCCTTTCACACCCCCCTTTCTTTTTTTCATAATTCACTTTAATCATTGACCCGTTCTAGTTTCTTTTTGCTAATTCTCTAAGCTTGTGACTGTGAGGCTTACTTGCTTTAATTTACCTTTTGGGTTACTTTACTTACCTTCTACATATGGCCACTAGGCTCCATCAGAAAACACTCCTGTTAGCTGGCTTCTACTTTGACTGCAACTTTCAGTAATAATTAATGGCTTTCCTTGACTTTTTTCCTCTTCAAATTATTCTGTTGTTTTCATTTTTTCCTTGAATCCCTTTCTGCTGCTTAAGTCTGCTTAGTGTAAGAATTTCTCAGAATATGGAATTAATGGCATCTTCAAAATGGACAGAAAAAAGAAAGTACCCATAGCCTGAAATTTCTAGAAGTTTTGTTAGAATGGAACCATATACTGTGAACATCAGAAACAAACAAACTGAGGCAGGAGGATTGCTTGAGCCCAGAGGTCAAGGCCACACTGAGCTATGATCATGCCACTGCAACTCCAGCTTGGGTGACAAAGCAAAACTCTGTCTCAAAAAGAAAAAGAAACAGGGCAGGTGCAGTGGCTCATGCCTGTAATCCCAACACTTTGGGAGGCCAAGGTAGGCAGATTGCTTGAGCCCAGAAGTTGGAGACCACCTGGGCAACATGGTGAAACCCTGTCCCTGTTAAAAATACAAAAATTAGCCAGTTGTGGTGGCACGTGTCTGTAATCCCAGCTACTCTGGAGGCTGAGGCGGGAGAATCGATGGAACCCGGCAGGTGGAGGTTGCAGTGAGTGGAGATTGTGCCACTGCACTCCAGCCTGGGCAGCAGATCAAGACTCAGTCTCAAAAAAAAAAAAAAACAATTAGCCAAGCAGGGCAGCACATGCCCATAGTCCCAGCTACTCAAGTGGCTGAAGCAGGAGGATCACTTGAGCCTGGGAGATCAATGCTGCAGTGAGTTGTGATCATGCAACTGCATTCCAGGCTGGCTGACAGAGGAAGACCCTATCTCAGGGGAAAAAAGTAAAAGAAAAAAAGAAGTCTCTAGGGAAGGGCCCCAGAAGGTACTCAGCCTTTTAGAATGCCGCCAGTGACTAGTATTGAACTTGTAATGAGTACAGAGAATAAATAATATGGCCTCAGTTAACCACAGTTGAGTCAAGGACCGGCTAATGATCCCCATTCAGAAACTCTGGAGCCAATTATTGTCACATAGACCTAGTCATTCCCATTTTCCAGGGTGATTACTCATGAAGCTAGAAGCCTTTCTCTAAGAGGGTCTGGGATCTCTCTCAAAAAAAAAAAGGTTGGGTGCGGTGGCTCACCCCTGTAATCCCAGTACTTTGGGAGACTGAGACGGGCAGATCACGAGGTCAGGAGATCGAGACCATCCTGGCTAACACAGTGAAACCCCGTCTCTACTAAAACTACAAAAAAAATTAGCTGGGTGTGGTGGCAGGCACCTGTAGTCCCAGCTACTTGGGAGGCTGCGGCAGGAGAATGGCATGAACCCAGGAGGTGGAGCTTGCAGTGAACCGAGATGGCACCACTGCACTCCAGCCTGGGCGACAGAGCGAGACTCCATCTCAAAAAATAAAAAATAGGCCGGGCGC
>NW_016869479.1:0-1073 GCF_001698545.2 Rhinopithecus bieti | reverse complement strand
CAGGGTGGAGTCGCGGCGGGCTGGGAGAGGGGAGGCAGAGTGGAGTTGCGGGAGTGGGAACCAAAGGCCTTTGAAGCTGCTTCTTCATCTAACTTCCCGGTGCCTTCAGGGCCTGCGTGGGCCCGGTCAGTGTACACCGTTTCCATTAGACGGTGAAGCACCGTGCTGCTGCTGCTGCGCACACCCACCCTTAGGGCTTGATGTGTCAGAGAACCTCCAGTTCACGACAGGCAGCTCAGGCCACATGGTAACTCCGTGGCCCGTGGCTAAGCATCAGTCTCCCAGAAGGCCCAGGAGCAGACCAGAAGCTGTGTCTCAAAAGGAGAGCACTGTCCACAGGATGGCAGAGCTTTGCTCCAAAATCCTATAGGCTTGCTCTGATTCACTGTAGGCCTGCCAAAGGCTGCAGACAGCATCCCTGTCTGCCACAGTCTCATCAAGCACCACTGGACCGGCCAGATCACGTGGCCCACGTGGAGAGCAGCTTGCATCTCAGTCAGAGCCCGTTGCAACGCCATCTCTCGCTCTGGTCCCTCTCAAAGCTAGCAGATTTTCAGGTCACTGTATAACTAGGTTAGGCTAACACACCCAAATGAGGATTGTGTTGTCTTTAAATATCTGGACACTCAATGGCACAGTCAAGTTGACACATACAGTTACCCATCACACACACTGACATGGGGTATCTTTTTTTTTTTTTTTTTGAGACGGAGTCTCGCTCTGTCGCCCGGGCTGGAGTGCAGTGGCCGGATCTCAGCTCACTGCAAGCTCCGCCTCCCGGGTTCACGCCATTCTCCTGCCTCAGCCTCCCGGGTAGCTGGGACTACAGGCGCCCACCACCTCGCCCGGCTAGTTTTTTGTATTTTTTAGTAGAGACGGGGTTTCACCATGTTAGCCAGGATGGTCTCGATCTCCTGACCTCGTGATCCGCCCATCTCGGCCTCCCAAAGTGCTGGGATTACAGGCTTGAGCCACCGCGCCCGGCCGACATGGGGTATCTTTAAGATGTAGCACAAGAAAAAGAAAGGTGCAGAAGAGGTAGGAAATACTAAGCTATGACTTGCCTTTTTTTT
>NW_016869478.1:0-270 GCF_001698545.2 Rhinopithecus bieti | reverse complement strand
TGGACAGTAAGACCATGACCTCAATGACCTTCACTGGCATTCATGCCAAGGCTTGCTCATCCCCATTCCGATATTGATGAGAGTAGTACCAGAAGAGGCATTTTTATAACAGCAATGATGTACCAGACATAACCTGGTATTTGGAGCCAGACAGACCCCACTGAAATGTCATTTCCATCACTGTGGATGAGACATGTCAAGTAATGATGGGGTGGGGAACAAGGACGATTGATGGAGGAAGACAAGTTTTCCCTGCATTCCTATTTTACT
>NW_016869477.1:0-672 GCF_001698545.2 Rhinopithecus bieti | reverse complement strand
AAAAAAAAAATATATTTATATATATATATATATACCTAAATATCTGAAACGCATACTAAAGGTCACAGATTATTCTAAAAAAAGGTTTTTAGAAAAGTCTACGCTGGGATGGTCATGATCAACTTGGTCAGCACAGTGCTATCAACTAATTTTACTAATAAGAATCTGAATTTTTAAAAAAGTGATACAATTTAAGGGCACCATTTGAAATTATTTGGTATTTCGTGGTATAGCATTCTATTTGCAGACATACCAGCATTCTTACAGCCAAAGGATTGGGAAACAACTAACCAGCACAGCACCCAAAAGAGTATAAACAACAACAGATACAACTCCTGAGTGTGGTTTTCCACAGCTGTATGTTAACAGCACTAACAACATCAAACAGGTTATTATGGAAAGAAAACACCAGGTTTAATACCTTATAAAATATGTATAGAAATTGAACATTCCTATAAGATACAGTTCAAGTCACAATTGAATTATAAATGTCATCAGATATTCTGATATAAAGAAAAGGTCTAGTTGGTTTTTTAAAAAATGCATGTAAACCATAAAAGATAAAAAGTATTTAAAAAACCAAAATTCTAACCACTGGGTTTAAACTTTGATCTTAAAAAAGTAAATATATATTTACAATCTTTAAATTTCACACATTTGTTACTTTTACAT
>NW_016869476.1:0-673 GCF_001698545.2 Rhinopithecus bieti | reverse complement strand
AAAAAAAAAAAAAAAATTGGACTGAATAAAATAGCCAAAGTGAAGCACAGAGACATAAATTAATCTAAAATACAGAAGAAAGCATACAGAGAAAGTTTAACATACACAATGTGATTTCCAGAAGGAGATGAGACAGAATGGACAGAAACAATATTTGATGAAATATTAGCTGAAGGTCTTCCAAAACTGATGAAAGAGCATATTAGTCAGAGTCTCTGTAGGAAGCAGATTAAACTCCCAAAATAATAATTCAGGGAGGATTTATTTACAATGCTGTGTGCTGGGATGGTGGATATAGCAGATCTATAAGGAATAGTTTCAGGAACCCAGTATAGCCTATCACCTTTCTCCATCAATATCCATCCACTTGCCCAGCTACAGAGGCAGGGACTATAGCAACTATTCTGTGTTACCTCATTCATTGCTAGTGTTTTTGATTGCAGGTGGTGTGTGACCAACTTAAATGCTATAATAGATGATGGACCTCCTCTATATGTCAAGCAGCACATTTTATGCTCTATATCTACTATATTTCCAGGGACTCTGTGATTACAGTTCCAGTTAATGTCAATTATGTCATGGATCAATGTGATGTAGTATAGCTCTAAGATATGAGGGACTGCCTTAAGTCTGACGTGGAGGTCTTCTAGTTTAAAATATATATATATATATA
>NW_016869475.1:0-791 GCF_001698545.2 Rhinopithecus bieti | reverse complement strand
AACTGGGTGGAGCCCACCGCAGCTCAAGGAGGCCTGCTTGCCTCTGTAGACTCTACCTCTGCAAACAGGGCATAGTCAAACAAAAGGCAGCAGAAACTTCTGCAGATTTAAATGTCCCTGTCTGATAGCTTTGAAGAGAGTAGTGGTTCTTCCAGCCGGACTTTGAGATCTGAGAACGGACAGACTGCCTCCTCAAGTGGGTCTCTGACCCCCCAAGTAGCCTAACTGGGAGACATCCCCCAGTAGGGGCAGACTGACACCTCACATGGCCGGGTACAACTCAGAGACAAAGCTTGCAGAGGAACAATCATGCAGCATAATTTGCTCTTCAGCAACATTCACTCTTCTGCAGCATCCACTGCTGATACCCAGGCAAACAGGGTCTGTAGTGGATCTCCAGCAAACTCCAACAGACTTGCAGCAGAGGGTTACGATGGTTAGAAGGAAAACTAACACACAGAAAGGACATCCACACCAAAACCCCATCTGTACGTCATCATGATCAAAGAACAAAGGTAGAGAAAACCACAAAGATGGGGAAAAAACAAAGCAGAAAAGCTGAAAACTCTAAAAATCAGAGGGTCTTTCCCCTCCAAAGGAACGCAGCTCCTCACCAGCAACGGAACAAAGCTGGAGGGAGAATGACTTTAATGAGTTGAGAGAAGAAGGCTTCAGAGGATCAAACTTCTCTGAGCTAAAGGAGGAAGTTGGAACACATTGCAAAGAATTTAAAAACCTTGAAAAAAGATTAGAAGTTTCATTTGCTGTGCAGAAGCTCTTTGGTTTAATCA
>NW_016869474.1:0-707 GCF_001698545.2 Rhinopithecus bieti | reverse complement strand
CCAGTGACCAGGTCTTATTTGTCAGTGTGTGCAAGTCAGTGCCCTGGTCAGGTCTGCAGTGGGGACCACTATTGAAAGATTTAAAATGCTTGTTCCATGTTGTGCTAACAAGCCTTGATTATAACAGACTTAAAATTCACTATAAATCAAAGTTCCATTGTTAATACAATCCCTAATAAATAAATCTTATATGAATGTGGCTACTTTTATTATGATGTCAATAACTTGCTTTTGTAAAATCCTAACATCAGCTGAAAAACAACCAACAAGAAATATGGATTAACACTGCTGTGAGAAAGCCAGCCACTAGGTGTCAGCCCAGGAAAAGAGGAGGAAGGGCTACATTTCCCAGCATTTTAAGTTTTCATCCAATTATCACTACAAATATCAAATATTTAAACAACAAAATATTAGGCAATTAAAATTATCTATTAAAGGAATGTTTTAGAAAAGATATATAAAATTTTGACATTTCTCCCTTGTAAAATAGTTTAGAAATGGTGTTAGTTTAACCTGTATTTGTCAAGAAACACTTGTATAGATTAGAGAAATTGACTCCTAAGAGGGAACCAGCTCAGTTTTCTTCTGAAATGCCCTCAAATCACATGTAATATGAACCCTATGGTAATCACCATTGTGGAGTGCGGTCAGAGAAGAGAGCATGGTCACCAGAACCAGGCAGATGAGGGGCCAATCCTGCTCTGCCA
>NW_016869473.1:0-1665 GCF_001698545.2 Rhinopithecus bieti | reverse complement strand
AAATGGTATTTCTAGTTCTAGATCTTTGAGGAATCTCCATACTGTTTTCCACTATTTTTGAACCAGTTTACAATCCCACCAACAGTGTAAAAGTGTTCCTATTTCTCCACGTCCTCTCCAGCACCTGTTGTTTCCTGACTTTTTAACAATTGCCATTCTAACTGGTGTGAGATGGTATCTCATTGTGGTTTTGATTTGCATTTCTCTGACAGCCAGTGATGATGAGCATTTTTTCATATGTCTGTTGGTTGTATGAATGTCTTCATTTGAGAAGTGTCTGTTCATATCCTTTGCCCACTTTTGATGGGGTGTTTGCTTTTTTCTTGTAAATTTGTTTGAGTTCTTTGCTGGTACCGGTTGTTCCTTTCCATATTTTGTGCATTCTTCAGGATCTCCTGTAGGGCAGGCCTGGTGCTGACAAAATCTCTAAGCATTTGCTTGTCTGTAAAGGATTTTATTTTTCCTTCACTTTTGAAACTTAGTTTGGCTGGATATGAAATTCTGGGTTGAAAATTCTTCTTTAGAAAATTATACTACCTTTTCATTTTCTGCCACATAGCTATATGATTACCCACCCTAGGGGCAGGATCTGACAGATATTTTACCCATATTTTGGCTTCAGGACTTAAGTTGCCCACTGCAGTAGAACCAAATTCTCTAGTTCTATATATTGTTTTCATCAGGGCAGAATCTGCATCTGCAGCTTTATCACAAAAAAATCTGGATTATTGTTGTATAAAATGATTTTGTAACTCTCCCCAATAATCACTATCAATTATATCACCACAGACTATAATGCTTCTCATTGCATGGCTTGAACATGTTTTAATCCATTCATTTGCATTGAAGTTTTCAGTTATGTGGCAATTTTGGCATGTTGATCTGCTTGCTGATTAAATAGCCTATCAAGAAAAAGCAGAGATGCATGAGCATCAACATGGAAAACAGTGTTAATGGTAATGTGTGCAAGGATCCAGATACCTTCCCAGTATTGTTTTTCCCAAACCTCTTTATTCCCAATAAACCATTTGTTTCTTTGCCATTGGGGCATCCAGGTAGTAAGACCATTTTCTACTGACCAAGAGATGGTACATAAGTGACAACTCCCTCTGAGCTCCTCCTGAATAGCCCAGAGGATGGCTACTGGTTCAGCTATCTGGCTGCTCCCACACCTTCCTTTATCAGGGATACTTACGTTTTTTAACACGATTATGAGCTATGGTGTTCTAGCATTGGGTCCCACTAATGTATATGACAGATCCATCAGTGAACCAAGAATATTTCTGCTCCTCTGGGCTTAGTTCTTCAAAGGATTTGCCCCATTGGATGTAGGAGGTTTCCTTCCCCATATGCAGGACTTCCTCAATTGTTTCCTAAGTTGGCAAGTTTTACACATTCTCATGTAAAAATGATAACCTCTTTGGTCCTGGCTTGGCGCTATTTTGTATAAACCATTTCCATTTTATGATGCTACTTTCTTGAGTATGCCCTATCTGATGAGTTTTTGGGTAGCTGATGATCCACATTGTGATAGGAATTTTGGGTCTCATAAAAACATCATGAATAGAACAAAAGTGTTCTCTTTCACCCAGGAGCAGGCCAACAGCTGCTTCTCCAAGGGAATATAATCTTTCCCAGCCTCTGGCAATTTCTGGGTCTAAAACC
>NW_016869472.1:0-1344 GCF_001698545.2 Rhinopithecus bieti | reverse complement strand
TTTTTTCTAGGCAGCAATTTAGAATAATTAGGGTAATTCATACATAAGACTCTGGCCCAGATCTTATATAATAGATCTTGGAAATGACCATTATCTTAAAGGTGACATTTAAATTAAAAACAGTGGTGGTGGGCATGAAGTTTAAAAGCACAGGCTGTGCAGTCATGCATATTGGCTCTGTTAGGGAGTTGTGTCTCCCACTACATGTTCTGTAGCTTTAGAAAAGTTATTAATGCCCCTAAGCCTCCATTTGCAAAACTTGAATGAACAAGAAAAGATTGTTGAGAGAAATAAAATTTAATCCATAAAACTCTTTGTATGATATCTGAAATAGAATAAGAAGTTAAATATTTCTTATTATTAAGCTGCCTCTGAAATAATTGCCTCGAATGACACTGAGCTTGTGGTCTGAATTTAGGTTTGCTGTATACATGGCTTAGAGGCAACTCTAAAGTGAAAATTAAAAATAAGTAAATCTGCAACATCAAATCTTTGAGCATTTCTATTGATTTCGGTTTCGTATGCCTATGAAACTTTAGCTTACCAGCCACTTGCAGTGAATGCTACTCTCAATTAATGATGTCATCATCACATTTCTTTATCCTCTCACATCTGCAAGTTTTGCGTTCAAGCTAAACACCCACACTATCTGCTGCTTGATTACATTTTTCTTAATTAAATGGTGTGTACAGTTTGCATTTTCAGTTAACACAGCAAAAGGAGCCTGCACTCTCATAAGTCATTTTTATGAGTTAGGCCCCTATCATTTTAATGTGGCAATTAATTAAGTGCTTAATAAAACTGTGCTTTATTATAGCAAAGCCTGGTTGCAGAAGCCTAGTTATGGATGTGTCAGCATTTTTTGTTACTAACTCCTTTATATCCTCTTGATAATTGTACTGTAAAAATTTGCTTTGGGTACAAATCTTGAAATGGTGTGAATTGCAACAACAAGCTGTTCTTCAGATATAAAAAATAATCAATTTTAGATGCGACCCTAAGTATGAAGAGATGGTTAACTGAATTATTTTCCTGCTCCCCTGGAATATTGTTTACATTACATCAAATTATATATTCTAGCTGACTATACATTAATGACATTTGGTCATGTTGATAGATTCTTTTAATTCTTTTGATTAAATTGTTACATCTCTAATGAGGATATGCTCCTAAATGTGATTTTTCAATATGGGATAAAGTTAGGATTATAATTTAGTTATATTTCAATTAGGAAAATACTTATACATTCCTATGATTGCATGAATCTTCCTGAAATATAAAGAAATGTCCTTATGGCAATGTTTTTCAATTAAAAACATCCAAATACAATAATTAATTTTGTTA
>NW_016869470.1:0-270 GCF_001698545.2 Rhinopithecus bieti | reverse complement strand
TAAATTAAAGGACAACTGAAAAAGCTAGGATGTAAGACTTTTAAATCATCAGAAAACTTTTCAATCATACAGAATACAGTATCGGGGAAATGGTAAGAAGGTACGTGAAACATCCCTGCCCATAGTTTTTTGCAATCTCTTGGGAATCTACAATTACGTCAAAACATTTAAAATAAATTATATGTGAGGAACCATATATCTAATGTCTTTGTCAAAAGCAATGATGCAAAATTTTAAAAAAAATCAGAGTTAATATGGAAATGAAGTAAG
>NW_016869469.1:0-1667 GCF_001698545.2 Rhinopithecus bieti | reverse complement strand
CTTTCTCCAACTCTGTTGATGGCAACTAAACTTTTCTGGCTGTTCAGACCAAATCTGGAGTCATTCTCAACTACTTTGTTTCACTCCCATGTCCAACTTGTCAGGAAATCCTCTTGACTCTATTGTTAAAATGTCTGCAGAATCTATCTCAAACCTGTACTGCTTGTGCTGAACCACCTGGTCTGAGCTACCATTAGCTCTCGCCTGCTTCGAGTCATGCTAATATTAATATATTCTCTAGAAAACACCCAGAGTGATTCTTTCAAATAGAAATAAAGTCATGTCATTTCTCTGTTCAAATTCTGCTATGGTTTGCATTTCACTCAGAATGAAATCTGGAGTCCTTACCAAGGGCCCACAAAGCCCTTTGTGATTTGTCTCCCCACCCCCCACCTCTCCCTTATCTTCTGCCAGTATCCCATCACTTCATTTGGTCCTCTAATTTTGTCTGGCCAATATAGTGTTTATTTTTGTCTTTTCCTATGTAATAGGGAAAAGGCAATGAATATAACTAGATGGGAGTTACGGTTCCTTGCAATACAAGCACCCATTGTCTTATTCCTTCTTTTCTTAAGCATTCATATACTTGTGGGGCCCCTGCCAGCCTTGGAGTATTCCTACAATGTAGGAGGCAATTGTGAAGCCACCGAAGGTTTTAAGCAGGTCAGATTTGCATTCAGATGGATGATTTTGCATTCATCATGGAGAATGGGCTTAAACTGAACTCCACTGGAAGCAAAGACTGAAAAAAGCAGTTAGGAAGTTTTTACAACAGTTCAGATGGAGCCTGTACTAAGGATCTTCTTACTAACAGGAGCGGAGAGGAAACTCCAGATTTCAGAAACACTAAGGCAGAATAAGGAGAACCTAGTGCTTTACTGAATAAGAGGGTTGGGTGGCGGGAATAAGTTTTAGGGAAAAGCTCCCAGGTTTCTGGCTTGAGTCTTGGGTAACCTAACAGACGAAGGTACCACGTTAGGTGAATATGAGGCCTCCTCAAGTAATTTTTAAGCCTAGCTATCTTCAAAATGCAGCAGTCCTAACTGGCACACACGTGTTGGGGAAGTTCGCGGTTCCTATAGGCCGCGAATTATTTAACTTTTTACACAAGCATTTCATACAACTGTGATGGAGATCAAGAGCTGTGTGTTGCGGGCCTCCTGAGGAATGATGAAAACTCGAGGCCCGAGTCTTCCCTGCTTCCTCCGCTTCCCGGGACCAGCCGCTCTGGCCGCCTCGCGCCCCGCGTGCCCGCGGCCTCTCCCTCCCGTGGAGCACCGCGTTTCTCTAGCCGGTGCTGTTTGGCTGTAGTGGAGGAAGAATGGGCCTGAGCCGCGGTCCCACAGTAACGAATTAGCGGCCAGTCGGGTCTCGAGGGCCACAGGCTTCTCCAGGGCGCCCCTCCCGGGTGACTGCGACGGGGATCCGCACGCGCGTCCGTCCCCAGCCCTTCGCGGCTCTGGCCCCTGCCCAAAAGGAGGAGGAAGGGAAGGCGGGGGAGGCTGGGTCGTTCCCATCGCAGCTTGGTAACCCTGAAAGGCGCCTGACCGGCCGGCCTGGGCCTCCCAGGGCGGCCGCATTGTCTAAGCTCCATAGCAACCCCGGCGCCTTGCGCGCCACACGAGCCGGCGTAGCTCCGGAGCCCGCGGGCCGCCGCCGCGTCGCTC
>NW_016869467.1:0-1072 GCF_001698545.2 Rhinopithecus bieti | reverse complement strand
TTCATGACTAAAACACCAAAAGCAATGGCAACAAAAGCCAAAAGAGACACTTGGGATCTAATTAAACTAAAGAGCTTCTGCATGTCAAAAGAACCTCCCATCAGAGTATACAGTCAACCTACAGAATGGGAGAAAATTTTTGCAATCTACCCATCTGACAAAGAGCTAATATCCAGAATCTACAAAGAACTTAAAAAAATTTACAAGAAGAAAACAACTCCATCAAAAAGTGGGCAAAGGATATGAACAGACACTTCTCAAAAGAAGACACCTATGCAGCCAATAGACACATGAAAAATTTCTCATCACTGGTCATCAGAGAAATGCAAAAGAAAACCACAACGAGATATCATCTCACACCAGTTGAGATCTGATGCCAGTTAGAATAGCAACCATTAAAAAGTCAGGAAACAACAGATGCTGGAGAGGATGTGGAGAAATAGGAATGCTTTTACACTGTTGGTGGGAGTGCAAATTAGTTCAACCATTGTGGAAGACAGTGTGGCAATTCCTCAAGGATCTAGAACTAGTAATACCATTTGACCCAGCAATCTCATTACTCATTACAATCTCATTACTCATAATCCCAAAGGATTATAAGTCATGCCACTATAAAAATATATGCACACATATGTTTATTGCAGCACTATTCACAATAGCAAAGACTTGGAACCAACCCAAATGTCCATCAATGATAGACTGGATTAAGAAAATGCGGCACATATACACGATGGGATACTATGCAGCCGTAAAAAAGGATGAGTTCATGTATTTTGCAGAGACATGGATGAAGCTGGAAACCATCATTATGAGCAAACTATCACAAGGACACACAACCAAACACCACATGTTCTCACTTATAGGTGAGAATTGAACAATGAGATCACTTAGACACAGAGAGGGGAACATCACATACCAGGGCCTGTCAAGGAGTGGGGGCAGGGGGGAGGGATAGCATTAGGAGAAATGCCTAATGTAAATGACGAGTTGATGGGTGCAGCAAACCAACATGACACATGTATACCTATGTATCAAACCTGTACATTGTGCACATGTACCCTAGAACTTAAAG
>NW_016869466.1:0-673 GCF_001698545.2 Rhinopithecus bieti | reverse complement strand
CACTGGGAGCTGGAGGCTGGAGCTGTTCCTATTTGGCCATCTTGGGCATGCCCCTAAGATATTCTTTTTTATTATCTTTAGAAACTTTTTTGTTCACCTTTTATATTTACAGTTTCAGTCTACCTGGTTTGAGGTAAAAGTCAAGACTGATTTGTGTGTGTGTGTATGTGTGTGTGTTGTTTTTTTTTTTTTTTTTTTTTGCAGCTCCTCATCTGTTAAAGTTTTTTTTTTTCAATTTTACTTTTATTTATGTATTTATTTTATTATATTTTAAGTTCTGGGATACATGTGCAGAACGTGCTGGATTATTATATAGATATACTTGTTCCATGGTGGTTTGCTGCACCCATCAACCGATCATCTAGGCTTTAAGCCCCACATGCATTAGTTATTTCTCCTAATGCTATCCCTCCCCTTGCCCCCTAACCTCCGACACACCTCGGTGTGTGATGTTCCCCTCCCTGTGTCCATGTGTTCTAATCATTCGACTCCCACTTATGACTGAGAACATGCAGTGTTTGGTTTTCTATTCTTGTGTTACTTTGCTAAGAATGATAGTTTCCAGCTTCATCCATGTCCCTGTAAAGGACATGAACTCATTCTTTTTCATGGCTGAATATTATTCTGTGCTATATATGTGCCACATTTTCTTCATCCAGTCTATCATTGATGG
>NW_016869465.1:0-270 GCF_001698545.2 Rhinopithecus bieti | reverse complement strand
TTTTTTTTTTTTTTTTTTTTGAGATGGAGTTTCGCTCTTATTGCCCAGGCTGGAGTGCAATGGCTTGATCTCGGCTCACTGCAACCTCCACCTCCTGGGTTCAAGTGATTCTCCTGCCTCAGCCTCACAAGTAGCTGGGATTACAGGCATGAGCCATCACGCCCAGCTACTTTTTGTATTTTTAGTAGAGACGGGGTTTCTTCATGTTGGTCAGGTTGATCTCGAACTCCCGACCTCAGGTGATCCACGCACCTTGGCCTCCCAAAGTGC
>NW_016869464.1:0-1342 GCF_001698545.2 Rhinopithecus bieti | reverse complement strand
TTTCACATTTCAAAGTTTCACAAATTTTCCTTAAAGGTTGTTATATGATCACAAACACACACACACACACACAAATGCACACACACACATGATTTGGCTTGATTATTTACATAGGTATAGCAAAAGTATTAATTAACCATACTGATTTTTGATTTTTTTTTTTTTTTTTAGATGGAGTTTTGCTCTTGTTGCCCAGGCTGGAGTGCAATGGCATGATCTTGGCTCACCACAACCTCTGTCTCCCAGGTTCAAGCAATTCTCCTGCCTCAGCCTCCCGAGTAGCTGGGATTACAGGCACGTGACACCACGCTCGGCTAATTTTTTGTATTTTTAGTAGAGACAGGGTTTCACCCTGTTTAGCCAGTATGGTGTCAATCTTCTGACCCTGTGATCCACCAACCTCAGACTCCCAAAGTGCTGGAATTACAGGAGTGAGCCACGGCACCCAGCCATCAATAGGTACTTATTCCAAGTGGGGCACTTACAGAGTACTTACCTAGTACTCTATAAATGGTAATTAAAGAGAGCAATGTTTTAACTCTGAAATAGAATTATATGAACTTAAACAACACATGTTTTCATTTTTAGTACCTAGAATATTATTCTTTCAGTTGGATGTACTGTTGAAGTAAGGAACAACCTGTAGTCAAACATCCTTATCATTGAAATGGGCATACGCCCTTGTCTTCCTTTGTCCCACATTGCTCTGGGGCATGATTGACCTACTGCAGGTATGGTTCCAGAAAGGGTCAGTTTGCTGCCATTGTACATTTCCCCAGGCTATCTCATTTGTAATTCCTTCTTCTTCCCCCTTGTCTTAATCAGTTTGGGCTGCTATAACAAATACCATTAAGTAGATGGCTTATAAACAACAGAAATTTATTTCTCACAGTTCTGGAGGCTGAAAGTCTGAGATCAGGGTGCCAGCATGGTCAGGATTATGTGAGGGCCCTCTTCCAAACTGCAGACGGCAGACTTCTCATTGTATCCTCACATGATAGAAAGACTCAAGGCTGGGCACGGTGGCTCATGCCTGTAATACCAGCAATTTGGGAGGCCAAGGCGGGAGGATCACCTGAGGTCAGGAGTTCAAGACCAGCCAGGTCAACATGGTGAAACTCCCATCTCTACAAAATATACAAAAATTAGCCGGGCACGATGGTGGGTGCCTGAAATCCCAGCTACTTGTGAGACTGACCCGGGAGAATCAAGAATCACTTGAACCCAGGAGGCAGAGGTTGCAGTGAGCCGAGATCACGCCATTGCACTCCAGCCTGGGTGTCAGAGTGAGACAATGTCTCAAAAAACCGAAAAAAAAAAAAAAAATAATAAGGAAGAAGAA
>NW_016869463.1:0-2566 GCF_001698545.2 Rhinopithecus bieti | reverse complement strand
TCTGCAGAGGTTTCTGCTGCTTTTTGTTGTTGTTGTTATTGTTTTGTTTAGCTGTGCCCTGTCCCCAGAGGTGGAGTCTACAGAGACAGGCAAGCCTCTTTGAGCTGCTGTGAGCTCCACCCAGTTTGAGATTCCTAGTGGCTTTGTTTACCTCGTTAAGCCTCAGCAATGGTGGGCGCCCCTCCCCTAGCCTCGCTGCTGTCTTGCCCTTAGATCGCAGACTGCTGTGCTAGCAAAGAGAGAGGCTCCGTGGGTGTGGGACCCTCCCAGCCAGGTGTGGGATATAATCTCCTGGTGTGCCCGTGTGCTAAGACCCTTGGTAAAGTGCAGTATTTGGGTGGGAGTTACCCGATTTTCCAGGTGTTGTGTGTCTCAGTTCCCCTGGCTAGGAAAAGGGATTCCCCTCCCCCTTGTGCTTCCCAGGTTCGGTGATGCCTTGCCCTACTTCAGCTCTCACTGGTTGGGCTGCAGCAGTTGACCAGCACCGATTGTCCAGCACTTCCTAGTGAGATGTACCCAGTACCTCAGTTGAAAATGCAGAAGTCACCTTTCTTTTGTGTTGCTCGCGCTGGGAGCTGGAGACTGGAGCTGTTCCTATTCGGCCATCTTGCTCCGTCCCCCCAATCAACTGAATTCTTTATCTGGTATTTCAGAGATTTATTCTTGATTTGGATCCATTGCTAGGAAGCTAGTGTGATCTTTTGGGGGATGTTATAGAACCTGTTTTGTCATATTACCAGAATTACTTTTCTGGTTCCTTCTCATTTGTGTAGACTATTTCTTCAATTTTTTTCTTGAATTTATCATTAATTGAACCGTGGGTTTTTTCTGTTTTTTTTTTGTTGTTGTTGTTGTTGTTGTTTCTTTTTCTCCCTCTTAAGGATTTGACTTTAATGTTTATTAGTTTATTTTAGCCTAATTTGATTCTTCATGCTTTTAAGGGTGAAGGTATAAGTTCCTTTGTTACAGAGAGTCTTTGTGCACTGGCTTTCCCAGATGCTCGGTGTAGTAGTTACATACTTGGTGTGGGGGCAAGTTCACTGTCTCCTATGGGGTTAGAATGAGAGGAATCTCTTGAAACTTACACCATTGTCTCATAGTGTACAATTTATTTATTTATTTATTTATTTCCCCAGTATTTTATTTACTGAGTTGTTAATTCCAGGCTTCAGGTCAATAGGGGAGGTATCTCTGGGTAGACACTGGTTGTAGCTAAGGCAGGTGGGTAGATGCAACACACAATGGTTGGCGGTGGTCCCAGCCTTGATGAAGGTGGTTGGTGCGGCTCTCAGTTAGATGTGCTAGGGTTTTTATGAAGGTAAAGGATGGGAGCTACCTCAGATCTCATGCCAGACCAAGCAGGAAAACAATCTACCTCACAGCCTCACTCCTGTCTCAGTGTTCCAACTATTCAGATCAGGCAGGCACCTCTTTTCACCTGTAGGAATATTGATCTTCCAAGTAGGGAGGAATTGTGACTGCCTTTTGTGCAGGCCTGAATCTGGGAAGTACTCTTCCTATGAGGCTGCAGTCACCCTGAGTTCTTCCAGGAAGGTTGTCTATAGGTGCATTCATGCCTGCATTCCCATGGGAGAAGCCCTAGCTGTTTCCGGAGTGGTGTACTGGGGGGAACAAGGACCCTTTCTTCAAGATCCTTCATGATTACAAAGGCTGCTTGCCTGTTAGGGTAAAGATTCAGGCTTTCCCTACTGCACCCAGCACTGCAATTGTGTCTTTGCTATAAGAAACTTACCACTAGCTAAGAGATGGGACTCAAGGCCTGCAATTCAGATTCTTTTCTCCCATGGGATATTCCCTTAATGTGGTACTCTCCCCCTTCCCCTAGGAATGGAAGTTCCTGGGAAACAGACTGCAGTAATTTTTTTTTCCAACTTTTATTTTAAGTTCAGGGGCACAGGTATAGAATGTGCAGGTTTGTTACATAGGCAAATATGTGCCATGTTGATTAACTTCACAGGTCATCACGTCACCTAGGTTTTAAGCCCAGCATTCATTAGCTATTCTTCCAGATGCTCTCCCTCCTCCCCCCACCACCCTCCAACAGGCCCCAGTGTGTGTTGCTCCCCATCACGTGTCCATGTGTTATCATTCAGCTCCCACTTCTAAGTGAGAACATGCGGTATTGAACTTTAAGATATGAACCTGAGAAATTTTCAAAATAAACAGGTTGTAGTATTAAAATAAAATATTCTTGTAAGCTCATTAAGAGCAAATCAATACCTTAAGAAAATCCTGTTATAACATAGAAGATCAATCATAGAAAGATCTTAATAATGTCCTTCAAATTATAGCCAACTTAATCATATACAGAATTCTTTATTTATTATACTTTAAGTTCTAGGGTACATGTGCACAACGTGCAGGCTTGTTACATATGTATACATGTGCCATGTTGGTGTGCTGCACCCATTAACTCATCATTTACATTAGGTATATCTCGTAATGCTATCCCTCCCTTTTCCCCCCACCCCATGACAGGCCCTGGTGTGTGATGTTCCTCTTGTTGTGTCCAAATGTTCTCATTGTTCAATTTCCACCTATGAGT
>NW_016869462.1:0-1667 GCF_001698545.2 Rhinopithecus bieti | reverse complement strand
TCGGGCATGGTGGCTCACACCTGTAATCCCAGCACTCCGGAAGGCCAAGGTAGGCCTTACTTGCAGTAAGGAGTTTGAGAGACCAGCCTGACCAACATGGTGAAACCCTGTGTCTACTAAAAATACAAAAATTAGCTGGGCATGGTGGCAGGTTCCTGTAATCCCAGGTACTCAGGAGGCTGAGGCAGGAGAATCGCTTGAACCTGGGAGGCCGAGGTTGCAGTGAGCCGAGATTGCACAACTGCACTCCAGAGCAAGACTCCGTATCAAAAAAAAAAAAAAAAAAAAAGGTTTGTGATGTACTGGAAGCCTTGGTGAATGTTATTTCATTGCAGATGGCGTTCAACCTACTATGAGTCTCAACACTGGGAACTCTCATTGATCCCACCAGCAGTTCATCCACCCATCTCTTTTCTGCCTTACTTGCCCTGGGGAGCCTGCGGGCAGAACTAGGTGTCTTCCCTTCCTTTGGTCCCCATGTTCCTTGACATCAAGGCAATGGGACCTCTAGAAGTTAACAAGATTGGCTCAAAGTGGGAGTCACTGAGTGTCCTTCCCAAGCACACCACCCAGTCCCTTCTCATCCTGTTGGCTTGGGCTGATGCACCAGCCTCTCACTTGTAGGAGGCATCTGGCCACAGAGCAAGCTACCAGTCTCCCTGTCTTACCAGCTCTCTCAGTCTGTAGCCCAGACCTACTAGGGGCTGGGGATAGAGTTGGGGACAACAGGAAAATCCTGTCTGCCCACAGGCCACAGTGTTGACACCCACAACCATTCTTCTCTCATAAACAGTCTGGTCAATGGCAGCAGGGCAGGTTCTTCCACCTAAGTCTTAGACTAGGATCCTCTCAGTTCATCTGAGGGCTCCAGTAGCCAGTGCTCAGACAGCAGGAAAAGTCATATTCAACCGCCAGTTACATGCTGACACAGCATTAGCCTCACATAGTTGGAAAATTAACTAATCTGACTGGGAAGCAGTATTTTAGACAAGGAATCTCCAAACTGGGTTATATACTCTTAAGAGATGTGCACCATGACCTACTGGCATACAGAAAGAAATGACACTTTGTTTATAACCTCCACCATTTAATTTCTATTTTGTTTGTTTTTTGTTTTTGAGACAGAGTCTCACTCTGTCACCCAGGCTAGAGTACGGTGGTGTGATCTCAGTTCACTGCAACCTCTGCCTCCCAGGTTCAAGCGATTCTCATGCCTCGGCCTCATGAATATCTGGGATTATAAGTGTGCGCCAACCATACCTGGATAATTTTTGTATTTTTAGTAGAGACAGGGTTTCACCATGTTGGCCAGGCTGGTCTTGAACTCCTGACCTCAGGCGATGCGCCCGCCTGGGCCTCCCAAAGTACTGGGTTTATAGGCATAAGCCACCGCGCCCAGCCCATTTAATTTCTATTTTGTGTATAGGTCTTATAATATGTATCAAAGTAATAGGGTAATATAATTATACATAAGATATGCATAAACATTTTAATCATAGCAGTGTATGATTAAAGTTTGAAGGCCATGGCTGGGCACAGTGACTCACACCTGTAATCCCAGCACTTTGGGCGGTCAAGGCAGGCAGATTGCTTGAGCTCAGGAGTTCCGAGACCAGCTTGGGCAACGTAATGAAAACTCACCTCTATAAAAACTACAGAAATTAGCC
>NW_016869461.1:0-1891 GCF_001698545.2 Rhinopithecus bieti | reverse complement strand
TTTCACTAAATTTATATTATAATGTGTTTTTCTGAAAATGGTTTGTCCCGTCTGCATACAACCCTTCCAGAAAATAAAAGGTCTAGAGGAAAAAAACGGAATGATTAAAGAGATAAAAACTTTTCATCACAGATTACTACATGCTGATTTTGTAACAATGGAGAAAACAGAAAACCTGGCTCAGGAGGAGAGGCAAGGGAGGGAAGGAGGACATCCCTTGTCTCTGTTTTTCTAAACAGTTCCTGGAAACTCTCCATTTTCCCTCAAGAAATACTTCCCGTTCAGGCTTTCCAAGCCACTGTGAGCCAATGTTGAAATCACACAGACTTACCTTACAAGTGATTACCTGACAGGTATTAAGGGAAATCAGTAACCAGTGGAGAAGTATAAATGTGCGTTAACACAACCTAAAGATTGGGTACAGATGTGAATTGATTGAATCTACAGAAGTAATTAAATACATTGTATGCATGGTAGAAAACCCAGGACTAGAAAAGAAAGTGATTAATCAAAGCATGTATAAAAATTGGCCAAGATGGAGGATCACTTGAGCCCATGTGTTTGAAAGCCACCTGAGCAAACAGTGACACCCCGCATCTAAAAAAATAATAATTTAATACATTAACTGGGCCTGGTGACGTCCACCTGCAGTCCCAGCTACTCGGGAGGCGGCAGCTTGAGGAGAATGGCTGGAGCCCAGGAGATGGAGGCTGCAGTGAAGCATGGTCATTCCACTACCCTCCTGCCTGGGGGACAGAGCAACACCCTGAGAAAAAAAGTATTTGTAAATATAGACATACAATTCTTTATTTCTGTCACAAAAGGTCTTTCTGAAACACACCCTCCACTAAGGGTGTCAAGTGATTCTCTGTTCCCAATGTTTCTGGATGCATGAGAATGTTTGGGCAAGAGACAAAAAAAAAAAAAAAAAAAAAAAATCTCGCCTCTCTTTCTACTACAAACACCACCGTGGGGATGCAGGCCTGGGTACAGCAGGAAAACCCTGGCCAGCACTGCATGTACCTGACTCTGTGCACTCCCCTTGCTCCCTTGTCCCTTGTCTGTCTGCCTTCTGTCCTTGCAGAGCTGTGCATCGTGACTTCCTTCTGTGGTGCTGACTAGGAGTCATCCAGTAGGTCCACAAACCAGTCCCCCCAAGAGTGGAAGTGTGAGGAGTGCGGCGGGACCTTCCAGAGAATGGGACAACATGGTCCTTAGCCTCGCAGGTGAAAGGTCATGAAGTGATTGTCCTGTTCCTTGTGCGTCAGTGCCATCATGGGCCTAGTTATGCTGGATTCAGATCAAAGGAGGAAGGTGGGCTGTGGACTTGAGGGGGATCAGGTGAAAATGGGGAGAATTCTAGGGGTAACGTTGGAGGTATGCGAGCCCCACAAGGACCTGGAACCCCTGCAAGATGACAGATCCCAGCCTCCCCATGAGGGACCACAGAAAGGACTAGGCAGGAGGTAAGGAAGGGGTCTGGGAACTGGGAACACTGCAGGGTCAAGGACCAAATATGTATTATACAATATCACACCTGTGCATACCAGCTCAATCAGAATACAAAATTTCAAAAATGAAACTTAATTTTTTTTTTTAAATAGAGTCTCTATCTCAAAAAAAATAAAACCTCGTCCTGGACCTCCTGGGCTCGAGGCATCCTCCACGCTTAGGCTCTAGAGTAGCTGGGACTACAACTACATACAGATGTGCATACATTCATGCATTCACTCTTTTATTTTTGTAGAGAGGAAGAGAGAGAGAGTCTTGCTCTGTTGCCCCAGCTGGTCTCAAACTCCTGAGCTCAAGCAATCCTCCTGCCTCAGCATCCCAAAGTGCTGGGATTACAGGCGTGGAAAACCGCATCCAGCCACAATTTTCAATATTATCA
>NW_016869460.1:0-707 GCF_001698545.2 Rhinopithecus bieti | reverse complement strand
GAATGAATCTCCATTCTTCCTCTTTTCTTTCTCTGTCTTTAACTATCTCCTCTTCCCTGTCCCCTTCCCCACCTCCCAGGCTTAATTCCTTAACTCGGGGGGAGGGAGAAAGACAAGCAGGTGCTGGGAGCTAGGACACACTGGAGGGCAGAGGGGAGGAAAGAAGGGTTTGGGGTGGATGGGGTGGGAGCGAGGTTAGTGAGCACTGTGGCCTGGAAACCTCTCTCCTGGCTCTTATTTTGATCCCTCCCGATGGTCACGTTGGCTCTGCCATGCCCAGTCCAGGGACAAAAACAAACAAAGTGGTAATAATAATAATAATAAGGCTGGGGGCGGTGGCTAATGCCTATAATCCCAGCACTTTCGGAGGTCGAGGTGGGCAGATCAGCTGAGGTTGGGAGTTGGAAACCAGCCTGACCAACATGTAGAAACCCCTTCTCTACAAAAAATAGAAAATTAGCCGGGCATGGTGGCACATGCCTGTAATCCCAGCTACCTGGAAGCCTGAGGCAGGAGAATCGCCTGAACCCGGGAAGTGGAGGTCGTGGTGAGCCAAGATGGCGCCACTGCACTCCAGCCTGGGCAACAAGAGCGAAACTCCATCTCAAACAACAAAATAATAATAATAATAATAATGGCAACACTTGCAGAGTGCCTACCTTGTGCCAGGCACTGTTCTACACTCTACTTGAAGTAACTTTTTTTTT
>NW_016869459.1:0-1667 GCF_001698545.2 Rhinopithecus bieti | reverse complement strand
CCGCCGCCGCCGCCAGCCCTCGGCGGCCGCGCCCAGCCCCGCGCCCAACGCCAGGGTCAAGCCCGCCCGCAGCGCCCGCATGGCCGGGTAGCGACCTCCGGAGGGCGACCCGCGAGGCTCTTAAAGGAGCCGCGCCGCGGGATCCAATGAAGGGACGGGGCTGCTGGGGCCGCGGACGATAGCGTGACCTCCCTTCCACTCACAAACGCTCCCAAGGGGTTGAGAATCGGAACCCTGAGGGGAGAAGCAGACCCCAGGCGGGTGTCCCCAGCGCCCTTTCTTTGCGAATTTAAGATGCCGGCATGAGGGGCGTGCCACCCTCGCCTCAGCTCGCGATTGGCCACCATGAGGCCTGGCTCCGCTCCCACCTAGCAGGCCCCCTGCCGGTCGTGGGGTGGGGCGGCACCCTCTTCTCTGCGCCTGCGCAGGGAGCTCCTGCTTAATAAGCTCCGCGGAAGGGTCAAGCACTGTCGAGCGCTTTTATTGTCACTGGTTAGTCTCAGCCTCTACCCCGCTCGGAGAGTGAGCTCCTAGTTCGCAGAGCAAGCACAGGGCCCCAGGTATATCTGGCCCCAGGCTATGCTCCATGACACCATAAAATAAGCCCCGCAATTCTACCAGATTGGCAAAGGATTTTTTGTTATTGTTGTTTTTGAGACGGAGTTTTGCTCTTGTCGCCCAGGCTCGAGTGCAATGGCGCGATCTCGGCTCACTGCAACCTCCGCCTCCCGGGTTCAAGCGATACTCCTGGCCTCCCAAAGTGCTCGGATTATAGGCATGAGCCACCTCACCCAGCCACTCTTAGCATTTTTTTTTTTCCTTTAAGGAAAATAAGGTCTTGTGCTGTCACCCAGGGAGTGTAGTGGCAAGATCACAGTTCACTGCAATCTTGACCTCCTGAGCTCAAGCCATCCTCCTGCCTCAGCCTCCCGAGTAGCTAGGACCACAGACACATATCATGATGCCTGGCTAATTTTTAAATTTTTTGTGGCGATGGAGGTCTCGCTATGGTGTCCAGGCTGGTCTTGAACTCCTGGCCTCCAGTGATTCTCATGCCTTGGCCTCCCAAAGTTACAGGCATGTCCACTATGCCCTCCTGAGGTCAGGAGTTTGAGACCAGGCTGGCCAACATGGCGAAACCCTGTCTCTACTAAAAATACAAAAATTAGCTGGGCATAGTGGAGCATGCCTGTAATCCCACCTACTGGTGGCTAAGGCAGGAGAGTCATTTGAACCTCGGAGGCGGAGACTGCAGGGAGCTGAGATCATGCCACTGCACTCCAGCCTGGGCAACAGAGTGAGACTCTGCTTCAAAAAAAACACATGGGATGGGGTCTTGCTTTGTTGCCCAGGCTGTTCTTGACCTCCTGGGATCAAGTGATCTGTGGGCCTCCTGAGTAAATGGGCTATGGTGTATCACCATACTACTTTTAGCAATTTTGAATTTTGAAATATACATTAACTATAGTGACCATACTGTAGTGTTTTTGTTTGTTTGTTTTGTTTTTGGGGGTTTTTTTTTTGAGACAGAGTTTTGCTCTTGTTGCCCAGGCTGGAATGCAATGGCGTGATCTCGGCTCACCACAACCTCCGCCTCCCGGGTTCAAGTGATTCTCCTGCCTCAGCCTCCCAAGTAGCTGGGATTACAGGCATGCACCACCATCCCC
>NW_016869457.1:0-1112 GCF_001698545.2 Rhinopithecus bieti | reverse complement strand
AAACTAGAAGGAAACTATCTGTGAAACTACTTTGTGATGTGTGTATTCATCTCACAGAGGCAAACATTTCCTTCTATTCAGCAAGTTGGAAACACTCTTGTAGAATCTCCAAGGCGACATTCTGGAGCCTTTTGAGGCCTATGGGGAGAAAACGAATATCCCCAGATAAAACTACAAGGAAGCTATCTGTGAAACTGTTTTGTGATGTGTGGATTTATCTCGCAGAGTTAAACTTTTGTTTTGATCCCACTGGTTGGAGACTCTTTCTTTGTAGAATCTGTGAAGTGACATTTGGTAGCACGTTGAGACCTATAAGTTAAAACTGAATATCCCCAGATAAATGCTAGAAAGAAGCTATCTGTGAAAACTGCTTTGTGATGTGTGGATTGATCTCACAGAGTTAGACATTTGTTTTGATCCCACAGGTTGGAACCACTTTTTTTGTAGAATCTGTGAAGGGACATTTGGGAACCCATTGAGGCCTATAAGTTCATACTGAATATCCCCAGAAAAAAACTAGAAAGAAGGTATCTCTGAAACTGAATTATGTTGTGTGGATTCATGTCAAAGAGTTAAACCTTTCTTTTGCTTCAGCTGCTTGGAGAAACTCTTTTTGGAGAAACTGTGAAGTGACTTTTGGGAGCCCATTGAGGCCTATGAAGAGAAACAGAATATCTCCAGATAAAACTAGAAAAGGATATCTGTGAAACTGCTTTATGATCTGTGGATTCATCTCACAAAGGTAAAGCTTTCATTTATTCCGCATATTGGAAACAGTCCCTTTGGAGAATATGCAAATGGACATTTGAAAGCCTACTGAGACATATGGGGAAAAATGGAATATCTCATTATGAAAATCAGAAAAATGCTATCCATGAAACTGCTTTGTGATGTGTGGATTCACCTCACAGAGTTAAAACTTTCTTTTCATTCAGCACATTGGAAAACTCTTTTTGTACAATCTACAAAATGACATTTGGGAGCATGTTAAGGCCTATGGAAAAAAATTGAAATATCCCTAGAAAAAAAGTAGAAAGAAGTTATCTGTGAAATTGCTTTTTGTTGTTGGATTTATACCAGAGGTCAACTTTTGTTTTGCTTTAGCTGGTTGG
>NW_016869456.1:0-788 GCF_001698545.2 Rhinopithecus bieti | reverse complement strand
AACTTATAATGAATTTCAGAAATTCTTAAATCTTAAGATTAAAAGTAAATTCTTACACATCTTAAGAAAAGAACATCAATAATAATAAAACATGTTCATTTAGATAAAGAACTTTGTACATATGTGATTACATTTATAGATCTCATTGAAAATACAAGCTTAATAGAAGCATTTTCTTTGAAAACCGGCACAAGGGTGCCCTCTCTCATCACTCATATTCAACATAGTAATGGGAAGTACTCTTCAGGGCAATCAGACAAGAGAAAGAAAGAAAGAGTATTCAAGTAGGAAGAGAGGAAGTCAAATTGTCCTGTTTGCAGATAACATGATTGTGTATTTAGAAAACCCCATTGTCTCAGCCCAAAAACTCCTTAAGCTGATAAGCAACTTCAGCAAAGTCTCAGGATAAAAATCAATGTGCAAAACAAGCATTCCTATACACCAATAATAGACAAACAGAGCCAAATCATGAGGGAACTCCCATTCACAATTGCTACAAAGAAATTAAAATACCTAGGAATACAACTTACAAGGGACGCAAAGGACCTCTTCAAGGAGAACTGCAAACCACTGCTCAAGGAAATAAGAGAGGACACAAATGGAAAACATTCCATGCTCATGGATAGGAAGAATCAATATCATGAAAATGGCCATACTGCCCAAAGTAATTTATAGATTCATTGCTATTCCCATCAAGCTACCATTGACTTTCTTCACAGAATTAGAAAACTACTTTAAATTTCGTATGGAACCAAAAAAGAACCCACATAGCCAAGACAATCCTAAGG
>NW_016869455.1:0-673 GCF_001698545.2 Rhinopithecus bieti | reverse complement strand
GAATGATAGAGAATATAGCTCATATACCCTAGTTTCTTTTGTTTTCTTTTTTTTTTTCTTTTGAGACGGAGTCTTGCTCTGTCGCCCAGGCGGGAGAGGAACGATCTCCGCTCACTGCAAGCTCCGCCTCCTGGGTTCACACCATTCTCCTGCCTCAGCCTCCCCAGTAGCTGGGACTACAGGCGCCCACCACCACGCCCTGCTAATTTTTTGTATTTTTAGTAGAGATGGGATTTCACCATATTAGCCAGGATGGTCTCGATCTCCTGACTTCGTGATCTGCCCACCTTGGCCTCCCAAAGTGCTGGGATTACAGGCGTGAGCTACCGCACCCGGCCCATTTACCCCACTTTCTTCTTCTAAAACTATATTTCCACTTTAGTCTTTAATCTATAATTTTAAGGGATTTTTAAAAAGCTGCTACCTCTAAATAATATACTTACAGTGCTTAATTCTTTGCTTAAATAATATACTGTTTAAATATATGGTCCATCCAATTTGAACACCACTGATTGGCTCAGTAGGATGTGGAGATTAGTATACAATTTCCCTCTCGTCCAACAGTCCCTGTCATAGCTTTAGACTTGTATAAAATATGGTTCTATGCTTGTATTTTCGCATTTTATGTAAATTACATCCTATTTTGTAATTATAATAAAGTCTGTGCTTTGTT
>NW_016869454.1:0-2567 GCF_001698545.2 Rhinopithecus bieti | reverse complement strand
TCGCTCTGTCGCCCAGGCTGGAGTGCAGTGGCCGGATCTCGGCTCACTGCAAACTCCGCCTCCCGGGTTTACGCCATTCTCCTGCCTCAGCCTCCTGAATAAATGGGACTACAGGCGCCCGCCACCTCGCCCGGCTAGTTTTTTGTATTTTTTAGTAGAGACGGGGTTTCACTGTGTTAGCCAAGATGGTCTCGATCTCCTGACCTCGTGATCCGCCCGTCTCGGCCTCCCAAAGTGCTGGGATTACAGGCTTGAGCCACCGCGCCCGGCCCAGCCTTGTTTTTTATTGTTGTTCTGTTAATGTGGTGCTGATTGACTTTCAACTGTTAAATGTCTTGTATTCCAGTGATAAACTGCACTTGGTATTATCCTTTCATATATATTTGATTTACAATTTTTTCTTTTTTTTTTGAGACAAAATCTCGCTGTCACCCAGGCTGAAGTGCCATGGTGCAATCTTGACTCACTGCAACCTCCACCTCCTGGGTTCAAGCAATTCTCCTGGCTCAGCCTCACAAATAGATGGGATTACAGGTGCCTGCCACCACACCCAGCTAATTTTTTTGTGCTTTTAGTAGAGATGGGGTTTTGCCATGTTGGCCAGGTTGGTCTCGAACTCCTGACCTCAGGTGATCCACCCACCTTGGCCTCCCAAAGTGATGGGATTACAAGTGTGAGCTACTGCACCCGGCCACAGATATAATATTAAGTTGTTTTTGTTTTTGTTGTTGTTGTTGTTGTTTTGAGACAGAGTCTCACTCTGTCACCTGGGTAGGGTGCGTTTGAACAATCTTGGCTCACTGCAACCTCTGCCTCCCAGGTTCAAGTGATTCTCCTGTCTCAGCCTCCTCAGTAGCTGGGACAACAGGTGCACGCCACCACACCCAGGTAATTTAGGATTTTTGTGTCCATGTTTACAAGGGATATTGGTCTGTAGGTTTTTTTTTTTTTTTTTTTTTTTTGAGACGGAGTTTCGCTCTTGTTACCCAGGCTGGAGTGCAATGGCGTGATCTCGGCTCACTGCAACCTCTGCCTCCCCGATTCAAGCAATTCTCCTGCCTCATCCTCCCTAATAGCTGGGATTACAGGCATGTGCCACCACGCCCGGCTAAGTTTGTATTTTTAGTAGAGATGGGGTTTCTCCATGTTGGTCAGGCTGGTCTCGAACTCCTGACCTCAGGTGATCCGCCTGCCTCGGCCTCCCAAAGTGCTGGGATTACAGGCATGACCCACCGCACCTGGCCTTGTAGTTTTTTTTTTTTTTTTTTTTTTTTTTTTTTTTTTTTTTTTTTTTTGAGGCGGAGTCTCGCTCTGTCGCCCGGGCTGGAGTGCAGTGGCCAGATCTCAGCTCACTGCAAGCTCCGCCTCCCGGATTTACGCCATTCTCCTGCCTCAGCCTCCCGAGTAGCTGGGACTGCAGGCGCCCGCCACCTCGCCCGGCTAGTGTTTTGTATTTTTAGTAGAGACGAGGTTTCACCGTGTTAGCCAGGATGGTCTTGATCTCCTGACCTCGTGATCCACCCATCTCGGCCTCCCAAAGCGCTGGGATTACAGGCTTTAGCCACCGCGCCCGGCCGTAGTTTTATTTTCTTATAATGTCTTTGGTTTAGGAATCAGAGTAATACTGGCCTCATAAAATGATTTGAAAGTTTTTCTCCTTGTCTATTTTATGAAAGTGTTTGTATAGATGAGTATTATGTCTTTTTAAATGTTTGATAGAATTCAACACTGAAGACATTTGGGTCTGGAGTTTTCTTTGTGGGCAGTTTTAAAATTATATTTTAAATTGATTTAATACAATTTAATTTTTAAGTTTGATATATGGCTGTTCAGATTTTTAATTTTTTTCTCGTACTAGGATTTTTTTGTTTGTTTGTTTGTTGGAGACAGAGCCTCACTCTTGCCCAGGCTGGAGTACAGTGGTGTGATCTCACCTTACTGCAACCTCCGCCTACTGGGTTCAAGTGATTCTCGTGTCTTAGCCTCCTGAATAGCTAGGATTATAGGCACACACCACCACACCTGGCTAATTTTTGTATTTTTAGTAGAGATGGAGTTTCACCATGTTGGCCAGGCTAGTCTTAAAACTCCTGACTTCGGGTAATCCATCTGCCTTGTCTCCCAAAGTGCTGGGATTACAGGCCTGAGCCACTATGCCTGGCTTCTTGTACTAGTTTTGATCACTGATACCACTCAGGGAATTCATCTATTTCATTTAATTTGTTGAATATATTAGCATAGAGTTCATAATAGTTTCTTTTTATTCTTTCAATGTTTGTAGAATCTGTAGTGATGCTTCATTCCTAATACTGGTAATTTATGTCTTTTTTTTTTTCTTGGTTGATCTAGCTAAAGGTTAATAGATCTTTATTGATAATGATTAATTTATTGACATTGATATAGATAACCAGCTTTTGGTTTCATTGATTTTTCTCTGTCATTTCTTTGGTTTCTATTTTGTTCATTTCTGATCTTGTCTTTATTATTTCCTTCCTTCTACATACATTGGGTTTAATTTAATTTGATCTCCTTTTCTCTGGATTCTTTTTTTTTTTTTCCTTTTTTTT
>NW_016869453.1:0-791 GCF_001698545.2 Rhinopithecus bieti | reverse complement strand
GCACACGTATACATACGTAACAAACCTGCACGTTGTGCACATGTACCCTAGAACTTAGGTATAATAAAAAATAAAAATAATTTTTAAAAGTTTGAAATATTGCAAGCATTACCAAAATGTGATACAGAGACACAAAGTGAGCATGTACTGTTGGAAAAATGGTGCTGACAGATTTGCTCCAAGGATGCAGGGTTGCCACAAACCTTCAATTTGTAAAACTGCAGTATCTGCAAAGTACAATAAAACAAAGCATGAGAAAACAAGGTTAAAAAAAAAAAAGAAGAACTAAATGTAGATCTACCATTTGATCCAGCAATCCCACTCCTGGGTATCTACCCAGAGGAAAAGAAGTCATTATACAAAAAATGTAACTTGTACATGCATGTTTATAGCAGTACAATTCACAACTGCAAAAATATGGAACCAGCCCAAATGCCCATTGATCAACGAATCGATAAATAAAATGTGATGTGTATATATATACATACACACACACACAATTGAATACTACTCAGCCATAAAAAGGAATGAAATAATGGCATTTGCAGCAACCTAGATGGAATTGGAGACCATTACTGTAAGTGAAGTAACTCAGGGCTGGAAAACCAAACATTGTATGTTCTCACTCATAAGTGGGAGCTAAGCTACGAGGATGCAAAGGCATTAAGAGTAATACAATGGACTTTGGGGGCTGGGGGTAAAGGGTAGGAGGGGAGTGAGGGATAAAAGACTACACACTGGGTACAGTGTACACACTGCTTAGGTGCTGGGTGCACCAAAATCTCAGAAGT
>NW_016869452.1:0-792 GCF_001698545.2 Rhinopithecus bieti | reverse complement strand
ATATTTCTTTTTTCCTTTAAAAAAAAAAACTTATTTTATTTTTTATTTCCATAGGTTTTTGGGGGAACAGGAGGTGTTTGGTTACATCAGTTCTTTAGTGGTGATTTCTGAGATATGGTGCACCTGTCACCCAAGCAGTATATACTGTACCAATTTGTAGTCTTTTATCCCTCACCCCCTCCCACCCTTTCCCCTGAGTCCCCAAAGTCCACTGTATTATTCTTAAGCCTTTGCATCCTCATAGCTTAGCTCCCACTTATGAGTGAGAACATATGATGTTTGGTTTTCCATTCCTGAGTTACTTCATTTAAAATTATGGTCTCCAACTCCATCCAGGTTGCTGCAAATGCCATTATTTTGTGCTGAGTAGTATTCCATTATACATATATATATGTATATATATGTATGTGTGTGTGTGTGTGTATATATATATATACACACACACACACACACACACACACATACATACACACACACCACAATTTCTTTATCTACTCATTTACTGATAGGCATTTGAGCAGGTTCTATATTTTTGAAACTGCAAATTGTGCTGCTATAAACATGCGTGTGCAAGTATCCTTTTTTTAGAACTTTGTTTTTCCTCTGGGTAGATGCCCAGTAAGGGGATTGCTGGATCAAATGGTAGTTCTACTTTCTGTTCTATAGGGAATCTCCACACTGTTTTCCACAGTGGTTGTATTAGTTTAAATTCCCACCAGCAGTATATAAGTGTTCCCTTTTCACCACATCCATGCCAACATCTATTATTTTTTGATTGTTTGATTATGGCCA
>NW_016869451.1:0-270 GCF_001698545.2 Rhinopithecus bieti | reverse complement strand
GTAATGGATATAATAGATATAGGTATAAAATATAGACATAATGGATATAATGGATATAGGCATAATAGATATAAAAGATTAAGGTATAAAATATAGACTAAATGGATATAATAGATAGAGGTATAAAATATTGACACAATAGATATAAGAGATAGAGATATAAAATATAGACATAATAGATATAATAGATAGAGGAATAAAATATAGATTAATAGATATAACAGATGGAGGTATAAAATGGAGACATAATAGATATAATTGCTAGAGTTA
>NW_016869450.1:0-671 GCF_001698545.2 Rhinopithecus bieti | reverse complement strand
AAAAAAAATTGCTAGGTAGACTTGCTCCATCTCAGCCCTTAAATAGAAAAATAACAAAGTTGATTCATGTAATCATTATGTTCTTACGTTATGTTCTTATTCATATTATGCATTGTAAGTGTCCATGTGTAAAAATCAATACAATATTTCCTTTCAGGTAATTTTTACAAGTGTGTCTATTCTTTTCAGTTGCTTTCTCAGACATGCCAGCAACAATGTGTTTTAAAGTCTGCTAACATACAGAAATAAATATCAGGGCTCTGCAAGGCAAGATATTTGTCTGCACTTTTATACTAAACAGATGATCATTCACAAAGGGTTCATCTGAAGCAATATCTGAAACATTTCACAGAATTTTCAGTGAAGTGCATTTGTTTCCAAATTTTAGCTAACAAAATATTAGACATTACAATTTTGGAACATATAAGTGAATGTTTCTGCCAACCAATTTCAATCAACTGTAACTTTTCTTCCAATTTTTTCTCTAGTGCCTGTTGAAAATTCATATGCTCTACCATCACCATTAAATTCTCATATTCATTAGAACATGAGACTGATATTGAAGCCAAGCATTTTATCATCATAATAATTTGTTTTTGATGAGTCTTTTATGTTTAAAACACATTGAAAATCTCAAAATTTTTCACATTATACCTTAGAGCAAGGTTTTA
>NW_016869449.1:0-269 GCF_001698545.2 Rhinopithecus bieti | reverse complement strand
ACGCGGCCTCTAGATGGAGAGGCGGGATGTGGCTGGCCCCAGCCGGCCTCACCACGCGGCCTCTAGATGGAGAGGTGGGACGTGGTTGTCCTGTGCCAGCCTCGCCACGCGGCCTCTAGATGGAGAGGTGGGACGTGGTTGTCCTGTGCCAGCCTCGCCACGCGGCCTCTAGATGGAGAGGTGGGATGTGGCTGCCCCACACCAGCTTCGCCACTCGGCCTCTAGATGGAGAGGTGGGATGTGGCTGTCCTGTGTTGGCCTCACCACGT
>NW_016869448.1:0-1339 GCF_001698545.2 Rhinopithecus bieti | reverse complement strand
ATTTCTTTAATATTAACAAGACCATTCAAGCTTATAATGTATTTCTCAAATCAATTCTGCTAATTATATTTTTCTAGAAATTGTCCATTTTGCCTAATTTGTTAAAGTTGATGTGTGCTTATTATCTTTATATTCTCTGCTTTATCTAAGTTAGGTTATTTTCATTTATCATTTTACTTTGGTGCCTCCTCTCTTTCTCTTTCTCTGTCTTTTTTTCTTTGTGAATCTTGCTGAAAGTATACTTATTTTGCAATTTTTTCCCCAAAACCCAATTTTGTCTTTGTTGCATTTTGCATGTGTCACTCCTATTTCATTGATTTACACTCTGTTTTATTATTCTTCTACTTTCTTTATGTTTAGTCTAATATTCTCTTTCAGATGTCTAATTAATTCATAATTTCCCCCCCCCCCCCAAAAATAAGCATTTAAGGCTATAACATTTCCTTCAAAGCACTGCTCTTCCTATATGCCTTAAGTTTTTATGTACGGTATTTTTTTTATAATTTTCTTTTAAACATATTACAATTTTCATTATGAGTTACTTATCAGTGTGTTTTTAAAATTTCTGAAAACATGGATATCAACCCATCATGAGAGATTTTACCCTACTTACAAGCTAACAAGTTAACATCCTTGTTAACATCCAAGTTCATAGATGATGACAGATTTGAGACTGTCAGGTCAGTGACAAAGGACCTTATAAAACACAGCATTAGCAGTGGTCAGTGTATCACAATTTTCATGCGCTGAGTCCTCAAACCCCAATTTCGCCAGAGTGATGAAGGGAGCCAGGTGACATGTACATTTACAGCGAGTTGTGTTACGGGAAAGAATTCAGAGCTTAAGAAACTCAGATCTTTCATACTGCACAGTAAGCATGCTTGCCCTTTGCTCTAGAGGGAGATGCTATCTTTATCTTCCAAAGCTGTCTGGTATACAAATATCCTTGAAAAGATAGCCTGAGAAAAAGCCAGTCAGTGCCTCTGCTCGTAAGACTTGCAGAAATACAAGACCCATGGAAAATGGTCTCGCAATAGTAGGTATATTTGTTAATTATTTTTGTTGTCTTTCTAATTTAATTGAGTTGTCAGAGAAAATAGTCTGCATAATACCTATGCTTTGAAATTTGTTAGGGCTCATTTTGTGGCTCAGTACATGATCCAGTTTTTTTTACTGTCTCATTTACAAAATATATATTACAAAATATAATTACAAAATATGTTTTTTAAAAGAATGCAAGTTCTCAAATTTCAAGATACAAAGTTCTATGTAGGTCTACTAGGTCAAGATTTTTAATTGGGGGGCGGAGCAAGATGGCCGAATAGGAACAGCTCCAGTC
>NW_016869447.1:0-1206 GCF_001698545.2 Rhinopithecus bieti | reverse complement strand
GACCTGGTATGCTTGAGCTTGGTGGGGGGAGGGGCATCCACCATTACTGAGGCTTGAGTAGGCAGTTTTCCCCTCACAGTGTAAACAAAGCCACCAGGAAGTTGGAACTCAGCAAAGCCACTGTAGCTAGACTGTCTCTCTAGATTCCTGCTCACTGGGAAGGGCATCTCTGAAAGAAAGGCATCAGCCACAGTCAGGGGCTTATAGATAAAATCCCAACTCCCTGGGACAGAGCACCTGGGGAAGGGGCAGCTGTGGGTGCAGCTTCAGCAGACTTAAACATTCCTGCCTACCGTCTCTGAAGAGAGCAACAAATCTCACAGCACAGCGCTCGAGCCCTGCTAAGGGACAGACTGCTTCTCAAGTGGGTCCCTGATCCCCGTGCCTCATGACTGGGAGACACCTCCCAGCAGGGGTGGACAGACACCTCATAAAGGAGAGCTCCAGCTGGCATCTGGCAGGTACCCCTCTGGGACGAAGCTTCCAGAGGAAGGAACAGGCAGCAGTCTTTGCTGTTCTGCAGCCTCTACTGGTGATACACAGGCAGACGGGGTCTGGAGTGGACCACCAGCAAACTCCAGCAGACCTGCAGCAGAGGGGCCCGACTGTTAGAAGGAAAACTAACAAACAGAAAGGAATAGTATCAACATCAACAAAAGGACGTCTACACAAAACCCCATCTGAAGATCACCAACATCAAAGACCAAAGGTAGATAAATCTACGAAGATGAGGAAAAAATAGCACAAAAGGCTGAAAATTCCAAAACCATAATGCCTCTTTTCCTCCAAAGGATCATGACTCCTTGGCAGCAAGAGAACAAAACTGGACAGAGAATGAGTTTGACAAATTGACAGAAGTAGGCTTCAGAAGGTGGGTAATAACAAACACCTCTGAGCTAAAGGAGCATGTTCTAACCCAATGCAGGGAAGCTAAGAACATTGCAAAAAGGTGAGAGAAATTGCAAACTAGAATGACCAGTTTAGAGAAGAACACAAATGACCTGAAGGAACTGAAAAACACAGCACAAGAACTTCATGAAGTATACACAAGTATCAATAGCTAAATCGATCAAGTGGAAGAAACGATATCAGAGATTGAAGATCAATTTAATAAAATAAAGCATGAAGACAAGATTAGAGAAAAAATAATGAAAAGGAACAAAGACTCCAAGAAATATGGGACTATGTGAAAAGACCAAACCTACA
>NW_016869446.1:0-707 GCF_001698545.2 Rhinopithecus bieti | reverse complement strand
CTAAGACAAACACTGGAAAGAAGATTTCATTGAAACTGCTTTGTTTTAGATATATTTATTCATCTCACATAGTGAAAACTTTAATTATATTATGCAGTGTGGAAACTCCATCATGCACATATCTGCGAAGGGACATTTGGGAGAACATTCAGGCCTACGGTGAAAGAGGAGATATCTTCAGATAAAAATTGGATAGAAACTTTCTGAGAAACAACTTTGTGATTTATGCATTCCACTCAGAGAGTTATACCTCTTTTCTCACAAGGCAGTGTTTGAACACTGTTGCTGTGAAACCAAAAATGTGATATTTCAGAACGCCTTTAGGACTATGGCAAGCAGTGAAATATACTGAAATAAAATCGAGGAAGAAGCGTTCCAAGAATCTGCTCTCTGATAACTGCATTCACTTCACAGAGTTAATGCTTACTCTATGTTTCCCAGTTTCGAATCTCTGTCTTTGAAGAATCTGTGAAGCGATATTTAGTGATGCCTGGAGGCTTGTGGTGAGCGAGGAAACGTCTTCCGATGAAACATGCGGTGAAACGTTCTGAGCAACTGCTTTGCAATGTGTGTACTCGTCTCATAGACTTAAACCATTCTTTGGATTGAGCAGCTTGAAATCACTTTTTTTGTGTAATCTGAGGAAGGATATTCGGGAATGATCCTTAGATTACGGAGAAAGAAATATCCTCAGGAAAAATCCATTA
>NW_016869445.1:0-1211 GCF_001698545.2 Rhinopithecus bieti | reverse complement strand
AAATACCATGATGCCTCCAGTGTTATTCTCTTTGCTTAGTATTGTCTTGGCTATAGGGGCTCTTTTTTGGTTTCATATGAAATTTAGAGTAGTTTTTTCTAATTATGTGAAGAAAGTCAATGGTAGTTTAATGGGAATAGCATTTAATCTATAAAATACTTTGGGCTTATGGCATTTTTACGATATTGATTATTCCAATCCATGAGCATGGAAAGTTCTTTCATTTGTTTGTGTCCTCTCTTATTTTCTTAAGCAGTGGTTTGTAGTTCTCCTTCAAATCACTTATAAGTTGTATTCCTAGGTATTTTATTCTCTTTGTAACAATTGTGAATGGGATTTCACTCATGATTTGACTCTCTGTATGTCTGTTCTTGCTGTATAGGAATGCTTGTGATGTTTGCACATTGATTTTGCATCCTGAGATTTTGCTGAAGTTGATTATCAGCTTAAGGAGTTTTGGGGCTGAGGAAATGGGGTATGCTAAATATACAATCATATCATCTGCAAGCAGCAATATTTTGACTTCCTTTCTTTCTAATTACTCTCTGTTTCTTTTTCTTGCCTGATTATCCTGGCCAGACCTTCCGATAGTGTGTTGAATATAAGTGATGAAAGAGGGTATCCTTGTCTTGTGCTGTTTTCAAGGAGAATGCTTCCAGCTTTTTTCCATTCAGTATGATAATGGCTGTGGGTTTGTCTTAAATAGCTCATTATTTTGAGATACATTCCATCAATACCTAGTGTATTGAGTGTTTTTAGCATGAAGCAGTGTAGAATTTTATCAGAGGACTTTTCGGCATCAATTGAGATAATCGTTTGCTTTTTGTCATTGATTCTGTTTATGTGATGGATTACGTTTATTGATTTGATATGTTGAACCAGTCTTGCATCCCAGGGATTAAGCAAACTTGATTGTGGTGGATAAGTTTTTTAATGTGCTGCTGGATTCAGTTTGCCATTGTTTCACTGAGAATTTTTAAATCAATGTTCATCAGGGATATTGGCCTGAAATTTTTTTGTGTGTGTGTCTCTGCCAGGTTTTGCAATCAGGAGGACACTGGCCTCATAAAATTAATTAGGAAAGAGTCTCTCTTTTTCTAGTGTTTGGAGCAGTTTTAGAAGAAATAGTACCAGTTCCTCTTTGTAACTCTGATAGAATTCGGCCATAAATCCATCTGGTTCTGTTTTGTTGTTGTTGGTGGTGGTGGTGG
>NW_016869444.1:0-790 GCF_001698545.2 Rhinopithecus bieti | reverse complement strand
CCAGTCAGAATGGTTATTATTAAAAGTAAAAAAAAAAAAAAGAAAAAAGAAAAAAGATGTTGGTGAGGATGTGAAGAAATAGGAATGCTTATATACTGTTGGTAAAAATGTAAATAAGTACAACCTCTATGGAAAACAATATGGATGGAGATTTATCAAAGAACTAAAAACAGAACTGCCATTTGACCCAATTCCAACACTGGGTATGTACCCAAAGGAAAAGAAATCAGTATATCAAAAATATAACTGCACTCATGTTTATCACAGCACTATTCACAATTGCAAAAAAAGAAATAAACCTAAATGTCCATCAATGGAGAACTGGATATGGAAAATACTACTCAGCCATAAAATCATGTCTTTTGCAGCAACACTGATGGTATTAAAGGCCATTATCTTAAGTGAAAAACTCAGAAACAGAAAGTCAAATACTACTTGCTAACTACAATAAACAGTGTACAGAAGACATTAAATGACCTGATGGAGCTGAACACCATGGCACAAGAACTACGTGATGCATGCAGAAGCTTCAATAGCCAATTCAATCAAGTAGAAGAAAGGGTATCAATAAATGAAGATCAAATGAATGAAATAACGTGAGAGAAGTTTAGAGAAAAAAGTAAAAAGAAATGAACAAAGCTTCCAAGAAATATGGGACTATATGAAAAGACCAAATATATGTTAGATTGGTGTACCTGAAAGTGACAGAGAGAATGGAACCAAGCTGGAAAACACTCTTCAGGATATTATTCAGGAGAACTTCCCCAACCTAGCAAGGCCAACATTCAAA
>NW_016869443.1:0-791 GCF_001698545.2 Rhinopithecus bieti | reverse complement strand
AGGCGCCCACCACCTCGCCCGGCTGGTTTTTTGTATTTTTGAGTAGAGACGGGGTTTCGCCGTGTTAGCCAGGATGGTCTCGATCTCCTGACCTCGTGATCCGCCCGTCTCGGCCTCCCAAAGTGCTGGGATTACAGGCTTGAGCCACCGCGCCCGGCTGTTTTCTGTTTTTTTTTTTGAGATGGAGTCTCCCTCTGTCACCCAAGCTGGAGTGTAGTGGTGTGATCTTGGCTCACTGAAACCTCTGCCTCCCAGGTTCAAGTGATTCTCCTGCCTCAGCCTCCCAAGTAGCTGGGATTACAGACAAATGCTTCCATGCCTGGCTAATTTTTGTATTTTTAGTAGGGACGGGGTTTCACCATGTTGGTCAGGCTGGTCTTGAACTGACCTCAGGTCATCCACCCGCTTCAGCCTCCCAAAGTGCTTGGATTACAGGTGTGAGGCACTGCGCCTGGCCCCAAGATCTTTTTCTATCATATATATATAAGCATTGTACCTAGGGTGGACGTGTTCCTCCTCTTACTTTCAGGAATGTCCTACTCTGTCACTACTTTCTTTTCTTTTTTTTTTTTTGAGAAGGAGTCTAGTTCTATTGCTGAGGCTGGAGTGCAGTGGCACGATCTTGGCTCACTGCAACCTCCGCTTCCTGGGTTCAAGAGATTCTCCTGCCTCAGTCTCCTGAGTAGCTGGGACTACAGGCCGTGCCACACCTTTTTTTTTTTTTTTTTTTTTTTAAAGTAGAGACGGGGTTTTGCCATGGTGGCCAGCCTGGTCTTGAACTCCTGACCTCA
>NW_016869442.1:0-789 GCF_001698545.2 Rhinopithecus bieti | reverse complement strand
TTTATTTATTTATTTATTTATTTATTTATTTATTTTGAGACAGCGTCTCGCTTGGTCTGGAGTGCAGTGGTGCAAACACGGTTCATTGCAGCCTCGACCTCCCGGGGCCATCGTCGCCTTTAGCTTTTAGTCCCTTGAAGAACCCCAAGAATAGAAATCATGAGATTTTTTCCATGGGGAAGTTCTTTTTACAAAACTTTTATTCACGTTGATTTCTAGGCATCCCCCGGGGAGGGCAACGGGCAGGGCCTCCAGTGCACCTTCTGCGGCGGTGAAGCCGCAGGGGCTCAGCTGGGCGGTGGCTGGGTTATGGGGCAGGAGGGTAGGAGCGGGGGAGGGGAAAAGCAAAAGCAGGGAAAGAAGCTGGGGAGCCCTGGAACAGACATCCAGACCTCCTGAAAGGCTTGTGGAGAGGCACAGGCTGGATCTTCTGGAGGTGAGAATTGTGTTGTTGTTGTTGTTGTTGTTGTTGTTGTTGTTGTTGAAGCAGAATGGGGAGGAACTGGGGAAAATTCAGAGAGAACATGAAAGAGCTCCAAACACGAAGACCTATAACTCCCCAAGAATAACATCTTCCAGAAAAACTAGACAGAAAACTACGAGTCTGGGAACCCTGAAATCCCTGGAGGAGTAGCATCATCATGACCCTCTGTGTTCCTCTTGGCAAAAGGACTTGCTTCCCTTGTTTGTACAATTGTGTGTGTTTGTTAAATAAATAAAACCCTTTTCATATATCTTTGAAAGGACATTGGCTCTGTTATTTTATGATTCCAAATAATGCTGCACTCA
>NW_016869441.1:0-791 GCF_001698545.2 Rhinopithecus bieti | reverse complement strand
TTCTTTGTTATGGCTACATAGTATTCCATGGTGTATATGTGCCACATTTTCTTTATCCAGTCTGTCATTGATGGACATTTGGGTTGGTGCCAAGTCTTTGCTATTGTGAACAGTGCTGCCATAAACATACGGGTACGTGGCATCTTTACAGTAGAATGATTTAAAATCCTTTGGGTATATACCCAGTAATGGGATTGCTGGGTCAAATGGGATTGCTGGGTCAAATGAGATTGCTGGTTCTAGATCCTTGAGGAATTGCCATACTGTCTTCCACAAAGGTTGAACTAATTTACACTCCCACCAACAGTGTAAAAGCATTCCTATTTCTTTACATCCTCTCCAGCATCTGTTGTTTCCTGACTTTTCTAATAGGCATGAGGTGGTATCTCATAGTGGTTTTGATTTGCATTTCTCTAATGGCCAGTGATAATGAGCATTTTTCCATATGTTTGTTGGCTGCATAAATGTCTTCTTTTGAGAAGTGTCTGTTCATATCCTTTGCCCACTTTTGATGGGGTTGTTCGTTTTTTTCTTGTAAATTTGTTTCAGTTCTTTGTAGATTCTGGATATTAGCCCTTTGTCAAATGGATAGATTGCAAAAATTTTCTCCCATTCTGTAGGGTGCCTCTTCACTCTGGTGATAGTTTCTTCGACTGTGCAGAAGTTCTTTAGTTTAATTAGATTCCATTTGTCAATTTTGGTTTTTGTTGCCATTGCTTTTGGTGTTTTGGACATGAAGTCTTTGCCCAAGCCTCTGTTCTGAATGGTATTGCCCAGGTTTTCTTCTAGGA
>NW_016869440.1:0-792 GCF_001698545.2 Rhinopithecus bieti | reverse complement strand
CCTCACTGCTGCCTTGCAGTTAGATCGCAGACTGCTGTGCCAGCAATGAGGGAGGCTCCGTGGCCCTGGGACCCTCCCGGCCAGGTGTGGGATATATTCTCCTCGTGTGCCCGTTTGCTTAAAGCGCAGTATTGGGGTGGGAGTTACCCGACCTTCCAGTTGTTGTGTGTCTCAATTCCCCTGGCTAGGAAAAGGGATTCCCTTCCCCCTTGCACTTCCCAGGTGAGGCGATGCCTCACCCCGCTTCAGCTCTCGCTGGTCAGGCTGCAGCAACTGACCAGCACTGATTGTCCGGCACTCCCCAGTGAGATGACCCCAGTACCTCAGTTGAAAATGCAGAAATCACCGGTCTTCTGTGTCACTCGCACTGGGAGCTGGAGACTGGAGCTGTTCCTATTCGGCCATCTTAACATAAGTATATCTAAAGGGAGAGACAGACTTCAATATAACAACAGTAGACAATCTCAACAGCCCACTCGTAGTAATGAATAGAGTTCAGAACAAAAATCAACAAAGAAACATTGGTGTTAAGCTATACATTAGATCAAATAGGCCTAATTGACATTTAGAGAACATTTCACCCAAGTACTGCAGAGTACACATTCTTTTCATCAACACATGTAACATTCTCCAAAATGGACCACATCTTAGGCGACCAAACAAGTCTCAACAAATTCAAAGAGGTAGCAATCACATCATGTATCTTTTCTGACAACAATGGAAGAAAACTAGACGTTAATAAGAAGAGGAACACAAGAAACTAGAAAATCAAGAAAAAAACAAATGCGAAGA
>NW_016869439.1:0-792 GCF_001698545.2 Rhinopithecus bieti | reverse complement strand
CTCTGGGAATGGGAACAGCCTCCTCAGCAAGGAGGGTTCCTGTGGCTGCTGTAACTCAATACCAGAAACGTAGGGGCTTCGAGCAGAAGAAATGTGTTGTCCTGCTACTGAGGGCCATTGTCTGAAATCAAGGTGTCAGTGGGGCCATGCTCCCTACGCATGCACTAGAACCAGGATCTGTTCAGCCTCTCTCCCAGCTTCTGGAAGTTCCTTGGTTTCTGGCAACATAATTCCAGTCTTCTTGTGTCATTTTTCTTCTTGTGTGCATCTCCCAATTCTCCCTTTTTCTAAATATACCAGTGGTTGGATTAGAGGCCCACCCGATGGCAATATAAACTCAATCACCCCATCTACAGTGACCCTCTTCCCAAACAAGGTCACATTCTGAGGTACTGTCACTTAGAACTTCAACAACAACAACAACAACAAATTTCAGAGGACACATTTCAACCCATAATTGAAGTGTCCTTCAAAAAATCTTATTTCAATCTTACGTTGGAGTAAGATTGCATTCCAAGTTGTGAATTCCTTTTTCACATGATAGTCAGACAGTCCCACCTTCTGTTCACTTTAGCCATTTCAGCAAGGAAGAGGACACTCCTAGCTCTGACAGAACTGTGACCTGTCGTTGACACACAACTGCTTAGAGCTGGGGCTGAGCATCATCGCTAGCTACTCCCAAGACCCACTTCCATGTGAGCTCCATGTAGCGGAAAGAGACCTCTTCTGGCCGGTACAAGTGCCATTTCAACGGTCTCTACTGCTTATATGGTGCTACTTTTCGAAAGCCCG
>NW_016869438.1:0-791 GCF_001698545.2 Rhinopithecus bieti | reverse complement strand
AGATTATTATTTATAATATTTATATTTATAAATTTATAGATTTTATAGATTTATAGATTATTATAATATTTATAGATGATGATGATGATGATGATTATTATTATTACTGAGAGAGAGTCTCACTATGTCACTCAGACTGGAGTGCAGTGGCATGATCATGACTCAGCAGTCCCAACCTCAGGGCTCAAGTGATTCTCCCACCTCAGCCTCCGGAGTGGCTGGGACTACAGGTAGAGGTCAACATGTCCAGATAATTTTAAATTTTTTAGTAGAGATGGGATTTCCCCATGTTGCCAAAGCTGGTCTCGAACAACTGGGCTCAAGTGATTTGCCTGCCTTGTCCTGCCCAAGTGCGGGGATTGCAGGCATGAGCCACTGCACCCAGCAAATATTCATAGCTTTTAACTTATCAATTCCACTCCTGAAATCTTAGGCTAAAATACCTAAGCAAGTAGGCAGAGTTATATACAAATACCTTGTTACACTGTTTATAATAGTAAATTACTTAAAAATTCCAATTATTCATCAATTCAGAATTAGTTAAATAATTCAAGTTACATCTATGCTATGGAAATATTTTATTAGCTTAATAAACGATGAAGAGATTCTATATACTGCCAATGAAAGGTGATTAAAATACATTATGTGAAAAAATAAAACTAATATGATACTGAGAGACAGGGCTAGCTGGATTTCCTAGACCAACTAAGAATCTCTAAGCCTAGCTGGGAAGGTGACTGCATCCACCTTTAAACATGGGGCTTGCAACTTAGCCCACACCCAAGGAATCA
>NW_016869437.1:0-788 GCF_001698545.2 Rhinopithecus bieti | reverse complement strand
CTTCTTTCTAGTTTTATCTGAGGATATTTTCTTTTCACTATATGCCTCAATGTGCTCCAAAATATCCCTTTGCATATTCCACAAAAGAGTGTTAACAAACTTCTCCATGAAAAGAAAGCCGTAACTCTGAGATGAATTCAAACATCACAAAGAGCTCTCTCAGAAAGCTTTCTTCTAGTTTTATCTGAGGATATTTCCTTTGTCACCATAGACTTCGATGTGATGCAAATTATCCCTTTTCAGAATCCCCAAAAACAGTCCTACTGAACTGCTGCATGAAAACAATGGTGTAACTCTGTGAGATGAATTCACAAACCACAAAGTAGTTTCTCCAAAAGCTTCTTTCTAGTTTTTGTCTGAGGATGTTTCCTTTGTCACCATAAGCTTCAACCCATTGCAGATTCCAAGAAAATAGTGTTAGCAAACTGCTCAAAGAAAATAACAGTGTAACCCTGCGTGATGAATTCACACATCACAAAGCAGTTTCTCAGAAAGTTTCTTTGTAATTTTTACCTAAGGATATTTACTTTTACACCATTGGCCTCAATGTGCTCCCATATATCCCTTTGCAGATTCCATGAAAACACTGGTAGGAAACTGCTCCATGAAAAGAAAGGTGTAAATCTGTGATGTGAATTAACATATCACAAAGAACTTTCTCAGATAGCTTCTTTCTAGTTTTTATCTGAGGATATTTCCTTTGTCACCATAGCCTGCAAGGCAATCCAAATTATCCCTTGTCAGATTAAACAAAAGCAATGCTATCAAACTGAACCATGAATACAATC
>NW_016869436.1:0-1072 GCF_001698545.2 Rhinopithecus bieti | reverse complement strand
TGTTTCCTAATAAGATGTTATCAATGACAATGCGTGCCCGAACCTTAATTAGCAATTTTAATTTAACCTCATCAGGTAGTCCTGTGATCTCGCCCTGCCTCCATTTGCTTTGTGATATTGTATTATCTTGTAAAGTATGTGATCTCTGACCCACACCCTATTTGTGCACTCCCTCCCCTTTTGAAAATCGCTAATAAAAACTTGCTGGTTTTACTGCTCCGGGAACATCACGGATCCTGCCGACATGTGGTGTCTCCCCCGGACACCCAGCTTTAAATTTATCTCTCTTGTGCTCTTTCCCTTTATTTCTTAAACCAGTCAAGACACTTAGGAAATAGAAAAGAACCCACGCTAAACATCAGGAGCGGGTTCTCCCGATAAGGATGGTCTCGATTTCCTGACCTCATGATCCGCCCACCTCGGCCTCCCAAAGTGCTGGGATTACAGGCTTAAGCCACGGCGCCCAGCTGCCATTACTGTCAATGGCTAAAACCGCAATAACTTTTGCACTAGCCTAATAGATTGAGAGTATCACATAGGCAGGAGCTACATCTTACTTTTTCTTAGAACTGCGGTGAATCCTTGTACTCAGTAGTTCTCAATGAATGCTTATTAAACTGAATTATGTTTAACAACATACAGCTTTGTGACTGGGCACGGTGGCTCACGTCTGTTATTCCAACACTTTGGGAGGCTGAGGCAGGCGGATTGCTTGAGGTCAGGAGTTTGAAACCAGCCTGGCCAACATGGCAAAACCCTGTCTCTACTAAAAACACAAAAATTAACTGGGCATGGTGATGGGTGCCTGTAATCCCAGCTACTAGAGAAACTGAAACATGAGAATCACTTGAACTCAGGAGGGGGAGGTTGCAGTGAGCCAAGATGGAGCCACTGCACTCCAGTCTGGGTGACAGAGCGAGACTCTGTCTCAAAACAAAACACAAATAGCTTTGTAGTAATTCATAGATAAGTAAGAAGTAACAAAGACAACAAGATATTACCTTAGTGTAAAATTTATCTCAACCATGTTTATTTTATATATATAAATATATGTAAAATATGGAAAAAAATA
>NW_016869435.1:0-1078 GCF_001698545.2 Rhinopithecus bieti | reverse complement strand
CTCCCCCCTCCCCGCCTCCCCTCCCCTTTGCTGCCGAGTAGCTGGGACTACAGGCTCGGGCCACCATATCCAGCTAATTTCGTTTTTGTATTTTTAGTAGAGATGGCGTTTCACCTTGTTGGCCAGGCTGGTCTCAAACTCCTGACCTCAAGTGATCCCCCGCCTTGGCCTCCCAAAGTGCTGGGATTACAGGTGTGAGCCACTGTGCCCGGCCCAGGCCACACCATTTTCATCCACTGATTCATACAACCTTGTTTTATGTATGTTTGTTTAAAGACATCTTATTTAATGTCTATGGTGGATTCATTCACATTGAACTCACAGCCAACGGCACTGAAACTCATATCTGCATGAAGCTTCTCTATAATGGATTTTCTCCATGAGGTGCATCACAGACTTTTTTTTTTTTTTTTTTTTTGAGACGGAGTCTCGCTCTGTCGCCTGGGCTGGAGTGCAGTGGTCGGATCTCAGCTCACTGCAAGCTCCGCCTCCCGGGTTTACGCCATTCTCCTGCCTCAGCCTCCTGAGTAGCTGGGACTACAGGTGCCTGCTACCTCGCCCGGCTAGTTTTTTGTATTTTTTAGTAGAGACGGGGTTTCACCATGTTAGCCAGGATGGTCTTGATCTCCTGACCTCGTGATCCGCCCATCTCGGCCTCCCAAAGTGCTGGGATTACAGGCTTGAGCCACCGCGCCCGGCCTTTTTTTTTTTTTAAGTATTTTATTTTTGATGTGAGCATAGCTCGCTGCAGCCTTGACCTCCCATGCTCAGGTGATCCTCCAGTCTCAGCCTCCTGAGTAGCTGGGACTACAGGCTACACTGGGCTAATTTTTAAAAACATTTTGTACTGCTGGGGGGGGGTCTCACTATATTGCCCAAGCTGGTCTTGAACTCCTGGCCTTGGGCAGTCCTCCTGCCTCAGTTCCCAATGTGCTGGGATTACAGGCGTGAGCCACCGAGCCCAGCTATCACAGCCTTTTGGTACTTAGGAACCCTGGACAGCATTTCAGTGTCTGGGGGAAATTCAATAGCAAAATCACCAACAAAAACCACAAGAGGCCGGGCACGGTGGCTCAAG
>NW_016869434.1:0-1109 GCF_001698545.2 Rhinopithecus bieti | reverse complement strand
TTGTCTTTGTTCTCATTGGTTTCAAAGAACATCTTTATTTCTGCCTTAATTTTGTTATTTACCCAGTTGTCATTCAGGAGCAGGTTGTTCAGTTTCCATTTAGTTGTGTGGTTTTGAGTGAGTTTCTTAATCCTGAGTTCTAATTTGATTGCACTGTGATCTGACTCTTTGTTATTTCTGTTCTTTTGCATTTGATGAGGAGTGTTTTACTTCCAATTATGTGATCAATTTTAGAATAAGTGTGATATGCTGAGAAAAATGTATATCCCATTTATTTGGGGTGGAGAGTTCTGTAGATGTCTATTAGGTCTGCTTGGTCCAGAGCTGAGTTCAAGTCCTGAATATGATTGTTTATTTTCTGTCTCATTGATCTCTCTAATATTGACAGTGGGGTGTTAAAGTTTCCCACTATTATTGTGTGGGAGTCTAAGTCTCCCTGAAGGTCTCCAATAACTTGCTTTATGGGTGCTCCCTTTACCATTATGTAATGGCCTTCTTTGTCTCTTTTGATCTTTGTTGGTTTAAAGTCTGTTTTGTCAGAGACTAGGTTTGCAACCCCTGCTTTTTTTTTTTTTTTTTGCTTTCCATTTACTTGGTAAATATTCCTGTACCCTTTTATTTTGAGCCTATATGTGTTTTTCATGTGAGATGGGTCTCCTGAATACAGCACACCGATGGGTCTTGACTCTTTATCCATTTTGCCAGTTTGTGTCTTTTAATTGGGGCATTTCTCTTGTTTACACTTAAGGTTAATATTTTATGTGTGAATTTGATCCTGTCATTATGATGCTAGCAGGTTATTTTGACCGTCAGTTGATACAGTTTCTTCATCGTGTTGATGGTCTTTACAATTTGGTGTTTTTTTGCAGTGGGTGGTACTGGTTTTCTTTTGCATGTTTAGTACTTCCTTCAGGAGCTCTTGTAAGGCAGGCCTGGTAGTGACAAAATCTCTCAGCATTTGCTTCTTTGTAAAGGATTTTATTTCTCCTTCACTTATGAAACTTAGTTTGGTTGGATATGAAATTCTTGGTTGAAAATTCTTTAAAATGTTGAATATTGCCCCACTGTCTTCTGGCTTGTAGGGTTTCTGCCAAGAGATCTGCTGTTAG
>NW_016869433.1:0-1113 GCF_001698545.2 Rhinopithecus bieti | reverse complement strand
AACTAGGAAGAAATTATCTGTGAAACTGCTTTGTGATGAGTGGATGTAGCACAGAGAGTTAAACATTTCTTTTGATTCAGAATTTTGGAAACACTCTTTTTGTAGAATCTGTGAAATGGCCCTCTGTAGTACACTGAAACCTCTAGTGAAAAGTGAATATTTCATGACAAAAACTAGAAAGAAGCAATATATAAAATTGCTTTTTGATGTGTGGATTCAGGTGATAGAGATAAATCAGATACATCTTTCTTTTGATTCAGCAGTTGGCAAGGTTACATTAACCAAAACAGCAAGGAACTGGTACCAAAACAGATATATAGACCAATGAAACAAAACAGAGGTTTCAGAAATAACACCACACATCTACAACCATCTGATCTTTGACAAAACTGACAAAGACAAGAAATGGGGAAAGGATTCCCTATTTAATAAGTGGTGCTGGGAAAACTGGCTAGCCATATGTAGAAAGCTGAAACTGGATCCCTTACTTACACCTTATGCAAAAATTAATTCAAGATGGATTAGAGACTTAAATGTTAGACCTAAAACCATAGAAACCCTAGAAGAAAACCTAGGCAATACAATTAGGGACATAGGCATGGGCAAGGTCCTCATGTCTAAAACACCAAAAGCAACAGCAACAAAAGCCAAAATTGACTAATTAGATCTAACTGAACTAAAGAGCTTCTGCACAGCAAAAGAATCTACTATCAGAGTGAACAGGCAACCTACAGAATGAGAGAAAATTTTTGCAATCCACCCATCTGACAAAGGGCTAATATCCAGAATCTACAAAGACCTTAAGCAAATTTACAAGAAAAAATCAAACAATCCCATCAAAGAGTGGGCAAAGGATATGAGGAGACACTTCTCAAAATAAGACATTTATGCACCCAACAGACACATGGAAAATGCTCATCATCACTCGCCATCAGAGAAATGCAAATCAAAATCACAATGAGATACCATGTCACACCAGTTAGAATGGCAATCATTAAAAAATCAGGAAGCAACTGGTGCTGAAGAGGATGTGGAGACATAGGAACAATTTTATACAATTAGTGGGACTGAAAACTAGTTCAACCATTGTGGAAAACAGTGTGGCGATTCCTC
>NW_016869432.1:0-1640 GCF_001698545.2 Rhinopithecus bieti | reverse complement strand
ATAAATAAATAAATAAATAAATAAAATAAATAGTAAAATTCTTCCTGTTTTGTTTCAGGCTCGGGGTAGAACTGCAGAACCTCAATCACCTATTTTCTGTGTTGGAGAAACACAGTATTATTTTACTTTTCTTTTCTTTTTTTTTTTTTTTTTTTTTTTGAGAAAAGTTTTCACTCTGTCACCTAGGCTGGAGTCCAGTGGCCCTATCTTGGTTCACTGCAACCTCTGCCTCCTATGTTCAAGCAATCCTCCTGCCTCAGCCTCTTGAGTAGCTGGGATTACAGACATGCATCAACATGCACAGCTAACTTTTGTATTTTGGTAGAGACAGGGTTTCACCGTGTTGCTTAGGCTGGTCTCGAACTCCTGGGCTCAGCTGATCTGCCCGCCTCGGCCTCCCAAGGTGCTGGGATTACAAGTGTGAGCCACCGCACATGTCTAGTACTATTTTAGAGGACAGCCTTTGGCGTTTTCTCTGACCCTCCCACCACAGCATGCCTCCATGGACAGGGGTGGCCATCCGTTAAGACACACGTCCTGGCAGAGTTTCTTTAATCAAAATCTACAATAGAATATCTGTGCTTCTGTTTCTTGTCAGAATAAATAACTTTGAGCTTGTGCTTTCAATTTCTTCTTTAGCACTTGAAAGTATTATTGAGATTTAACTGTAGAATACAGAATCTACCCATTTTTTTCTGGAGGAAGACTATTCTTTGAGATCTAGCCACATGAAGGGAAAAGTACATATCGTAGCTACACTTTATTAAACTACACTTTGTCCTCATAAGAACAACCCTATGAAACACTCTCTTGTTGTTTTTTTGTAAGCCACTACTAATAATGTAATCTGCTCTATTTTATAACATTTATTTTAATAAGATTCCCCACGGAAATTCATCTCCTGTCTTTTCCTAGAGAGAATTGTGCTTCTGCTGAGTAGATGGCGTGTTTTTATCCTGTGGGCTCTGTGAGTCTTATCCCTAGTTGTGTTGACTCTTTTACTTTGGCAGCTAGGATCTTCAGAGCCAAAATCATAATCCAGCTCCACCAACTATATGGAACTACAAAGCATTTGTTTTGTAAATGAGTCTTAGCCAGAGTTTATTCTATTTTACAACTCTTATTTTCCCTTGGTCTTCATTTCTTCTCCTGTTTATTTTATCAAATTTTAATATTTTATGAGATAGCTCACCACCTTTTTGAAACAAGTCAGAATTTAGTAGATAAAGTAGTTTGCAATTTGACTATTAAAGGATGACCTGGGTCATTTAACGTATACAATAAAAAAAGTTTATTTCTTTTTCTTTGACTTTGTTAAGAAATAATAGAGGGCAGGCATGGTGGCTCATGCCTGTAATCCCAGCACTTGGGGACACTGAGGCAGGTGGATCACGAGGTCAGGAGATCAAGACCATCTTGGCCAACATGGTGAAACCCTGTCTCTACTAAAAATACAAAAAAAATTATCTGGGTGCGGTAGCACGCACCTGTAGTCCCAGCTACTCAGGAGGCTGAGGCAGGAGAATTGCTTGAACCCAGAAGGCGGAGGCTGCAGTGAGCCGAGATCGTGCTACTGCACTCCAGCCTGGGCGACAGAGCGAGACTCTATCTCAAAAAAAAAAAAAAAAAAAAAAAAAAAA
>NW_016869431.1:0-1114 GCF_001698545.2 Rhinopithecus bieti | reverse complement strand
TATATGTATATACACACACACATACACTTAAACTTGAAATTTGACATCAGGTAAGACAACCAGAATGCAACAGTGCTGATTTGTTTGGTTGGTTGGGTTTTTTCTAATCTACAGTTTTCATGACATCTCTTCGGTGCCTTGAAAAATAATGATCATATAGTAAACACTAATTTTGTTGAATGAATGGAAATATTCTTAGTAATAGAATATTTAGAAGCATAAACCAGGGTTATGACCTAGTATAGCAAATTCTATTTCAGTATATATTTATTTCTTTTGGGTCATGATCAGGGAAATTTCTGGGCATAGACAGAGGGAAATCATAGATAACCACTGTGGTCTTATTTGAACAGTGCCAGAAGAAACACATCTAAAAAATGTCTCAGTTGCAGAACTTATATTAAAATTTATATCACAACAAATCCTTTTGTTTAATATTCTGAAAGTTGTTTTAAACATATACTATTTGAAAAAAGTAGTTTTACATGTACGATCTCGTTTAAACTTGATGATGACTCTACAAGCTAGATACTATTTTATAGATAATGTATATGATAAAAGCATTTCAGATTAGTTACCAGATTGTCCTAGGGAAAGCACAATCCTCCCAAAATAGAACTGAGAAAATCAAGGAGCATGAGACAGATAGAAGAAAAATAGCCAGGATATTTGGAAATGCAGTGAAATAAATGCTCATTTGAAATTATTAAGTGAAAATTCCTGAATAGCTGGCTTACAGAATGGGAGTATTTAAGTAAAAACAAGAGGAATATATTCATTAATACTTTTATAATTAGATTGTTGTCTTCTAGCACTTTTCCTTGAACATAAAGGCAGCTCAGATAATTTCATAAGTCTTTTCATCAATATTTTTATAGCAGATATGCATTCATACAGCTAAAATTCACAATATTTATAGATAAGTCAGATGAGGCACCTTATTTACAATAATTGAAGGTATACTATATGTATAAACAACATTTCCTGGTAAACCTAATGATAGCTGGAAAAAGACCAAATTGTCATAAGACAGCACAGAAAATAATTTCCTATGGTCACTAAAACTATGTGTAATTACAGAAATTTAAAAAATTACGGAAGAAAACAAAACAAA
>NW_016869430.1:0-706 GCF_001698545.2 Rhinopithecus bieti | reverse complement strand
GGATTAAAGTAAGAGAGAAACTTCACAAATGTATAAAACTAATTTTCCTTGTATTATAAAGTGAGGGAATTGAGATTGAGAGGTTGGTTCATGTTTAAGTTTCGAAACTAAAGTAGAATAAAGGTTGAATTCCTAATTTATAGGCTGGGGTTTTAGCCATGAGGCAGGTCCCTATAGGTAGAAGAGCCTATACTGTAAGGAACTACCGTTGTACAGGCTTGGTGAAGGAGGCCTGTAACCTGTATGCAGCCTTTCTATTTTCTCCAGCAACATTTCTGTTTTCTTTTTTTGTTTTTTTGAGACAGAGTCTCGCTCTGTCACTCAGGCTGGAGTGCAGTGGCACGATCATGGCTCACTACAGCCTCAACCTCCTGAGCTCAACTGATCCTCTCACCTCAGCCTCCTGAGTAGCTGGGACTACAGGTGCACACCACAATGCCCAGCTAATTTTTGTGTTATTTGTATAGACGGGGTTTCGCCATATTGCCCAGGCTGGTCTTGAACTCCTGAGCTCAAGTGATGATCCTGCCCAGCCTCCCAAAGTGCTGGGATTACAGGCATGAGCCACCACACCCGGCTCTAAATATCTTGACAATTGACTTTTCTTCCTTGTTTGTGTTTGGCACAGGCAGTTTCTGTGAGAATACAACTTTATTTTTCATGTTTTAAAGAATAAATGACCTATACTTGTAAGAGGTTTTACCTG
>NW_016869429.1:0-399 GCF_001698545.2 Rhinopithecus bieti | reverse complement strand
TAGTTTTATCTGAGGATATTCTCTTTTTCACCATTGTCCTCAATGAACTCCCACATCTCCCTTCACACCTCAAAAAAAAAGTGTTTCTAAACTGCTGAATCAAAAGATAGGTTTAACTTTGTGAGATGAATTCGTGTATCACAAAACATTCTCATGGAGAGATTCTTTCTAGTTTATATCTGAATATATTCACTTCTTTACCATAAGTCTCTATGAGCTCCAAAATGTCCATTCACAGATACTTCAAAAATAATGTTTCGAAGCTGCTGAATCAAAGAAAAGCTTAAGTCTGTGACATGAATCCACACATCACAAAGTACTTTCACAGATAGCTTCTTTCTAGTTTTTTATGGGATATTCACTTTTCAACATATCCTGGATGTGCTCCCAAATGTCTTT
>NW_016869428.1:0-705 GCF_001698545.2 Rhinopithecus bieti | reverse complement strand
TGTGGAAATGTAGAACAGCTGCTCACTGAAATGGATATTTCTTCATATCCTTGAAAACTGTTGAGTCACCCTTAGTATTCTCTTCTTAGATATAATAAGTTCTAATTTTCCTTACTTGGCTCATTTTAACTCTTTTATCTTTTTATTATTCTGAAATCTCTCCAAGGCCCTCACATGTCCTCAGGTTGTAGAGTCTTAAATTGGACAACATTTTAATTACAACCTGAAGGTTAGGTAGTTGTTATTCCATTTATATATCTTAGTATTTGAGTTTACTTTTGAAATATAAAGTCTTGGTGACTAATTTAGCATGTGGTTCTCTGCCACTCCCTTCCTGACCACCCACCACCCCTCATTCTTATCTTCTTTTTTTACCTTGTTTGTACAAAAACCAGTTGTTGCCTATTTTATTTCTTCTCTCCATACCCTGTCTCTCTGTCTATGCATTTAAAAACAGAACTCATTCCTTATAAAACAGACAAACCAGGGATAATTATCAACATCAAAAAAGAATTCTTTAAATCACTGTAGGCTTCCTTTAAATAGGTGTTTCCTATGGTGGTTTTAAGTGTTTTTATATAGGTCATCAACTACTTTATAAAGAAACTGAAGATAAATAAAGGGTTAAGAGGCAGTGCCAGTTGAAGAACAGTTAGAAATTGGGATAAAACAGTAGTTCTTAGGTAAACAGTAAAATACAGTTAG
>NW_016869427.1:0-792 GCF_001698545.2 Rhinopithecus bieti | reverse complement strand
TGATTTATTTAACAAAAAGTTAATAATGAGAATAATATTCAATTTCAATAGTAATTAAAATATAGTTTAAAATAAGATACTTTTATTCCTATTAACATAGCAAATATTTCAGAAAAATAAAATGACTAATGATGAGGTTAAATTGAATTTGTTATATTTACTGACGTCAGTATAAACTGCTCAAACCATTTGTGAAGTTATTAGGGTGTAAATATAAATAGTTACACAGGATCCTCTCCCTTTGATTTTCTAATATGGGAATTATGTAAATTCTTGTGAAAAATGTCAAAGAAGAAACAAATTATTTGCATTATGATTTCATAGGATGAGGAAGGAAAATTATAAATGGCCAATAATAGAGAATTGCTTAAATAAATTGTGATGCAGAAACTCAATGGAATATTATGCTGCCATTTGTAGGAAATATTTGGGATACATGAAGGACAACAGTGGTGTTTAGCTGGGTGTGATGGCTCATGCCTGTAATATTTAGGATACATGAAGGACAATAGAGGTGTTTGGCTGGGTGTGGTGGCTCATGCCTGTAATCCTAGTGCTTTGGAAGGCTGAAGAGGGCAGATCACTTGAGGCCAGAAGTTCGAGACCAGTCTCACCTACATGGCAAAACCCCGTCTTTACTAAAAATACAAAACTTAGCTGGTTGTGATGGTGCTTGCATGTAGTCCCAGCTACTCAGGAAGCTGAGGCATGAGGGTTGCTTGAATCTGGCAGAAGGAGGTTGCTGCAGTAAGCCGAGATCGTGCCTGTGTACTCCAGCCTAGGTGACAAAGC
>NW_016869426.1:0-792 GCF_001698545.2 Rhinopithecus bieti | reverse complement strand
AACTGAAGTCTTGCCGATGCCCCCGGCCGAATAAACCCCTTCCTTCTGTAACTGGGTGTCTGAGGAGTTTTGTCTGCCGCTCGTCCTGCTACAACCTGAGGTCAAGAGTTCGAGACCAGCCTAGCCAACATGGTGAAACCCCGTCTCTACAAAAAACACAAAAAATTAGCCAAGCGTGGTGGAGAGCACCTGTAATCCCAGTGACTCGGCTCAGGGGACCTCCCTTGGGAGATCAATCCCATCTTCCTGCTTTTTGCTCCGTGAGAAAGATCCACCTACGACCTCGGGTCCTCAGACTGACCAGCTCAAAGAACATCTTGCGAACATTTCACCAATATTAAATTGGGTAAGCGGCCTCCTTTTACTCTCTTCTCCAACCTCTCTCACTATCCCTCAACGTCTTTCTCCTTTCAATCTCGGTGCCACCCTTCAATCTCTCCCTTCTCTCAATTTCAATTCCTTTCATTTTCTGGTAGAGACAAAGGAGACATGTTTTATCCGTGGACCCAAAATGCTGGCGCTGGTCATGGACTGGGGAAGGCAGCCTTCCCTTGGTGTTTAATCATTGCAGGGACGCCTCTCTGATGACTCACCCACATTTCAGAGGTGTCTGACCACGCTGCGGGGACGCCTGCCTTGGTCCTTCACCCTTAGCACCAAGTCCCGCTTTTCTGGGGGAGAGGCAAGCACCCTGACTCCTTCTCTGTCTCTACCCCTTCTCTGCTTTTCTGGGGGAGGGGCAAGCACCCCACAACTCCTTCTCTGTCTCTACCCCTTCTCTGCTTTTCTGGG
>NW_016869425.1:0-792 GCF_001698545.2 Rhinopithecus bieti | reverse complement strand
AGAAAAGACATTTTGGAAGTTCTTACCATTTCTACTGAGTTATTTTCATTGATTGGTGGAAAAGTTTAATTTTCTGTACTCATAGCATTAATATTTCCACTTTCTTTTCTCTTTCTTCTTCTTCTTCTTCTTCTTCTTCTTCTTCTTCTTCTTCTTCTTCTTCTTCTTCTTCTTCTTCTTCTTCTTCTTCCTCTTCTTCTTCTTCTTTTTTTAACAGAGTCTTGGTCTCTTACCCAGGCTAGAGTACAGTGGTGTGATCTCAGCTGACTGCAACCTCCACCTCCCAGACTCCAGTGAGCCTCCCACCTCATCCTCCCAAAGCATTGAAATTACAGGAATGATTCATGGTGCCTTGCCTTCCATTGTCTTACTAGATACTAACCAGAAACAATTCTAGGGACCTAGCCACTTTTGCCACATCATCCTCCACATGTCCTGAACATTTGTATATTTAAGATAAACAAGAGTATCCCTCTTGTGCTTTGACACTCTTCTTTTTCAGAAAGACACAGTCCTTTTTAAGGGCTTGATTGATTAGGTGAGGCCCACCAGGATAATCTTTATTTTGATTAATTCCTACTCAGCTAATTAGTAACCTAATAATGGGGTTGATATTCAATTGTATTCACAGATTTCATATGTTTTCAAAAGGAAGGAATTATATAAGGGATCATGAAGTGAAAATGTAGTGGAAATGCACATTAGAATCCTGCTTACTCCAGTATTTAATAATATGCTGCTAATAGTGATTAAAGTATTATTTATATTATAATACATATAAATAATAATTTA
>NW_016869424.1:0-791 GCF_001698545.2 Rhinopithecus bieti | reverse complement strand
AATTTGTATATTTATATATAAATGGATATTGATAAATCTATTAAAATATTTACTGATTTTCCTTATAAAATCTTATATAACAATTTGAATTTATTAGTATAATTGTATTTGTTGAAATTCTTTGAGGAATTATTCAATTGTACCTTTCACCTTCTTTTTATCCAAGAATTAAAGTCATATACTGACTATTTTCTTAATTAATAAGCCCAACTCTTCTCTTCATATTCTCATTTCTCTACTAAGATATAAATTTCATGAGGGTAAGATATTCATTTGTTCAATTATGTATTTCAGCACCTGACAGTGACTCTAATATACTTGTTTGTTGAATGACTGACTGACTTTTTTTTTCCAGAGAGTACTCTAGATTGCACATAGATATTTCATAAATTTGAATTAAGTTTCCATCTGACATAGTTTGGTGGGGAACCAATATATCTCTCCAGCAATGAATGACTGAATATGGCATTAGTTCTGTATTTGTTTAAGAATTTCTTTTTTAGAGTCTATACATTTTATAATAAGCTAGATAATATAGTATAATCATATATTAAGATTGCTGGTAGAAGATTACATATGATTCATATTAAATTGTTTTTAAACAGTGTTGTGTTTCGGAAGGAATGTTTATGAAATTCAGCAGAAAACATTTTAAAACATTGTACTTTGCTCAAGAACAACCTGATGCACAGTAGGGCTCAACAGGGAAGGGTGGACTGGGTACAGCCCCTAAGCAGTCAGGTAGGGCTTCTCTTGGAGGTGATGTCTGAGAAAGGGAGTCAATTTGGGTT
>NW_016869422.1:0-707 GCF_001698545.2 Rhinopithecus bieti | reverse complement strand
ATCATGCTACTATTGACTTTCTTCACAGAATTAGAAAAAAACTATTTTAAATTTCATGTGGAACCAAAATATAGCCCATATACCCAAGACAATCCTAAACAAAAAGAACAAAGTGGGAGGCATCATGCTACCTGACTTCAAACTATACTACAAGGCTACAGTAACCAAAACAGCATGGTACTGGTACCAGCACAGATATATAGACCAATGGAACAGAACAGAGGCCTCAGAAATAACTCTACACATCTACAACCATCTGATCTTTGACAAACCAGACAAAAACAAGCAATGGGGAAAGGATTCCCTATTTAATAAATGGTGTTGGGGTAACTGGCTAGCCATATGCAGAAAACTGAAAGTGGAACCCTTCCTTACACCTTATACAAAAATTAACTCCAGATGAATTAAATACTTAAACATAAGACCTAAAACCATAAAAACCCTAGAAGAAAACCTAGGCAATACCATTCAGGACATAGGCATGGACAAAGACTTCATGACTGAAACACTGAAAGCAATGGCAACAAAAGCCAAAATTCACAAATGGGATCTAATTAAACTAAAGAGCTTCTGCACAGCAAGTCATCAGAGTGAACAGGCAACCTATAGAATGGGAGAATATTTTTGCAATCTCTCCATCTGACAAAGGGCTAAAATCCAGAATCTACAAGGAACTTAAACAAATTTGTAAGAAAAAAACCAAACAA
>NW_016869421.1:0-705 GCF_001698545.2 Rhinopithecus bieti | reverse complement strand
GAAAATCATAAGAAAGGTATTTTGTATTAAAAGGGGAGAAAATGTTTTATTCTTAAGAAAAATTTCGGCAGGGCATGGTGGCTCACGCCTGTAATTCCAACACTTTAGGAGGTCAAGGCGGGCAGATCGCCTGAGATCAGGAGTTCGAGACCAGCCTGGCCAACATGGCAAAGCCCCGTCTCTAATAAAAATACAAAAAATTAACTGGATGTGGTGGTGGGCACCTGTAGTCCCAGCTACTTGGGAGGCTGGGGCAGGGAGAATCACTTGAACCCAGGAAATGGAGGTTGCAGTGAGATGAGATCATGCCATTGCACGCCAGCCTGGGGACAAGAGTGAGACTCCATCTCAAAAAAAAAAAAAAAAAAAAAAGAGAAAAAAGAAAAAAAAAAATTCAAGGCTGGGTGCAGTGGCTCATGCCTGTAATACCAGCACTTTGGGAGGCCGAGGCTGGCGGATCACTTGAGGCCAGGAGTTCGAGACCAGCCTGGCCAACATGGTGAAACCCTGTCTCTACTTAAAATACAAAAATTAGTCCAGTGTGATGGTGTGTGCCTGTAGTCCCAGCTACCTGGGAGGCTGAGACATGAGAATCTCTTGAACCCCAGAGGCAGGGGTTGCAGTGAGCTGAGATCACGCCACTGGACTTCAGAGTGAGACTCTCTCTCAAAAAAAAAGAGAAAAGAAAAAAAGAGGCCGGGCGTG
>NW_016869420.1:0-1337 GCF_001698545.2 Rhinopithecus bieti | reverse complement strand
ACTTCAAGCCTCCTAAAATGCTGGCATTATGAGCATGTGAGTCACCCCACCCTGCCTGTCTAATATTCAAATAAAGGTAAAAGGTTGATTCCTTAGAAGTGAAATGAGTCAGCTGGGCGCGGTGGCTCACGCCTGTAATCTCAACATTTTGGGAGGCCGAGGTGGGCAGATCACGAGGTCAAGAGATCGAGACCATCCTGGCCAACATGGTGAAATCCCATCTCTTCTAAAAGTATAAAAATTAGCTGGGAGTGATGGCACACGCCTGTAATCCCAGCTACTTGAGAGGCTGAGGCAGGAGAATCACTTGAACCCAGGAGGCGAAGGTTGCAGTGAGCCGAGATTGTGCCACTGCACTCCAGCCTGGTGACAGAGCGAGACTCCATCTCAAAAAACAAAAAACAAACAAAAAATGAGTCTTAATAATCACACACCATGTGATAGCTATTCTCCTGTAACCCTGTCTCGATTTACAGGGAAACATAAGAATTAGAAAGCTTAGGATGTCTCTATCTCAGAAGTCAAGGTGTTGTGTGTGTGTGTGTCCTTGCGTGGATGAGGTAATAATTCAAGGCATTTTCAAGAACTGTATTTTACGAAGATATTGGAAGTTAATTTTTAGCAAACGATTACCTTTGTTGTAAGGGCCCACTGGGAATTGTGTAGAATGTAGGGATGTGAAAGGCAAAAGGTGTAGTTTCTAGTGACTGTCATTTGCTGAGAGAGAGGAATACCTCTTGATTGTGATACACTTGGAGCCCAATATCAAATATTTTTCCTCCATAAGTCTAATTCCCTGCACAACTAGCAGTTAGCCCTCCACTCCCCTGCACAATTCCAAAGTAAATGTTAGATAGTAATAAGCCATATGCAAAACTTGGATAAAGAACATTTTATACCTCGTGACTGGCAATGTTCAGAGATGTGAATCGGTTTTCCCTTGTATTTGCAATCCATATATATATATGTATAATGTATATATATATTTTTGAAACAAAGTTTTGCTCTTGTTGCCCAGGCTGGAGTGCAACGGCGTGATCTCGGCTCACTGCAATCTCTGCCTCCCAGGTTCAAGCGATTCTCCTGTGTCAGCCTCCCGAGTAGCTGGGATTATAGGCATGCACCACCATGCCTGACTAATTGTGTATTTTTAGTAGAGACAGGGTTTCTCCATGTTGGTCAGGCTGGTCTCGAGTTCCCGACCTCAGGTGATCCACCCGCCTTGGCCTCCCAAAGTACTGGGATTACAGGCATAAGCCACCATGCTTGGCCTTGCAATCTGTATTTGAAAAAAGAGCTGCATTATGTATGTTAGGAACATTGAGGGTTTTTTTTTT
>NW_016869419.1:0-1345 GCF_001698545.2 Rhinopithecus bieti | reverse complement strand
AATTCAGTAAGCATTAAGCACCTATTATGTGCTAGTTACTGTTATATTTCACTGATGATAGGATGTCTATTTGTTTTCCATGGTTTTGCTTATCTGGAATGCATCTTATAATTGATAGCAACTCAGAAATGATGAACTACAGTATATGCTGGAGATGAAGATACAGAGACAAAATTCTCTGCCCTTAGAGTTTTCATTATACTAGATGATTTCCAGAGAAGCTCACAAAAGTAGTACTGCTTAGTAAAGCATGACATTTTATAATTATTTAGTGGGGAAATTTCTTTGGAGTTCTAATTGGTTAGGGGGTAAGAAAATGCAATTTGTGTGTGTGTGTGTGTGTGTGAGAGAGACGGGGTCTCGCTCTGTCACCAGGCTGGAGTGCAGTAGTGCGATCTCGGCTCACTGCAACCTCTGCCTCCTGAGTTCAAGCAGTTCTCCTGCCTCAGCCTCCCAAGTAGCTGGGACTACAGGTGTGCGCCACCACGCCCAGCTAATTTTTTTTGTATTGTTAGTAGAGACAGGGTTTCACCATGTTGGCCAGGATGATCTCGATTTCTTGACCTCGTGATCTGCCTGCCTCAGCCTCCCAAAGTGCTGGGATTACAGGCATGAGCCACCATGCTCAGCCAAAAATACATTTAGGAATACAACTTTTGGACCCTGTTGTGACTGTGACAGCAACCTCCACATTATGTTCCTTATTTTCCTTTATTGCCATAGAAGGGAGCTTGATGCAGAAGAGTGAGATGGAAGCTAGGTTGGCAAAACTCATAGGCTTATGAACAGTGGGTCTTGGTGAGCTCATGAGTAGAGAAGGGTTTTTGGGGTTGCAGCTTCTGCTTGAAAAATAATTGGAGATACAGAGGTTAGGGGCTCCAGAAACAGCAGTTCCTTAGTTGGTGGGTGCTCCAGTGGGAAGACAGCAGTAGGATGTACTGATTATGCATTAATCAGGTACCTTCAGGAGGACTCTGTTTGAATTTAAAAACCAAACTTACAGAAATGGAGAAGTGAATGGAAAACTCATCAAGTCTTTTTTTTTTTTAAGACGGAGTCTCACTTTGTCTCCCAGACTGGAGTATAGTGGCGCCATCTCAGCTCACTGCAACCTCTGCCTCCTGGGTTTAAGCGATTCTCCTGCCTCAGCCTCCCAAGTAGCTGGGATTACAGATGCTCGCCACCATGCCTGCTAATTTTTGTATTTTTAGTAGAGACAGGGTTTTGCCATGTTGGTTAGGCTGGTCTCTAATTCCTGACCTCAAGCAATCTACTCACCTCGGCCTCCCAAAGTGCTGGGATTATAGGCAAGAGCTACCATGCTCGGCTGGAAAACTCATCAAGT
>NW_016869418.1:0-201 GCF_001698545.2 Rhinopithecus bieti | reverse complement strand
CAAAAACAACAACAACAACAACAAAAAACCTCCTACCTCCCACTGCAGAGATTTGGGGCTTGGCTCCCCGAATCCCCCGGCACCTGCAGGAGGCAGGGGCTGTAGCCACCTGGCTTCTCGGGGGAAGCCTCCAGCAGGAGCCACAAGAAACCTGCCCCAGCAGGCCGGGCGCGGTGGCTCAAGCCTGTAATCCCAGCACTT
>NW_016869417.1:0-705 GCF_001698545.2 Rhinopithecus bieti | reverse complement strand
TGATTTTAGTTTAGAGTACTTCACAGGACAAGTATTACAGTTTCTGTACAGGGACTCTTGGCCTTAGAAATAAGCCTGCTGGGGGAGTATCTGAGTACTTTCATTTACCTAATGTGGATCTCTATGTGTTAGAACTTTCTCAGCCAAACTCAGAATTTTTCTTTTTTTATTATACTTTAAGTTCTAGGGTACATGTGCACAGCGTGCATGTTTGTTACATATGTATACATGTGCCATGTTGGTGTGCTGCATCCATTAACTCGTCATTTACATTAGGTATATCTCCTAATGCTATCTCTCCCCACTCCCCTACCCCACGACAGGCCCTGGTGTGTGATGTTCCCCTTCCTGTGTCCAAATGTTTTCATTGTTCATTTCTCACCTGTGAGTGAAAACATGTGGTGTTTGGTTTTTTTGTCCTTGAGATAGTTTGCTGAGGATGATGGTTTCCAGCTTCATCCATGTGCCTACAAAGAACACAAACTCATCCTTTTTTATGACTGCATAGTATTCCATGGTGTATATGTGCCACATCTTCTTAATCCAGTCTGTCACTGTTGGGCATTTGGGTTGGTTCCAAGTCTTTGCTATTGTGAATAGTGCCGCAATAAACATACATGTTCATGTCAAACTCAGAAATTTGAATCGCCATTTGTTTTGAGAGCTTCTCATTTCATAGTAATGAAACTCATATTTTCTTTTTTT
>NW_016869416.1:0-1342 GCF_001698545.2 Rhinopithecus bieti | reverse complement strand
TTTTGAGATGGGGTGTCACTCTGTCACCCACGCTGGAGTGCAGGGATGCAAACATAGTACACTTCCAAGCTCGACCTCCTGGGCTCAAGCAATCCTCCTGCCTCAGCCTCCCAAAGTGCTGGGATTACAGGTCTGCGCCACAGCACTAAAAAGCACAAGTTTCAAGAAGGGAAATGAATTGAGGGCTGCTAGAGGTATTTTGTTAAAACAATTTGTTTAAATAATTATAAGGATGATATTCAGAATCTGTAACCTAGCTTGGCTACATAACAAAACAATGTTTTTGGGGGAGCTGTTGACCTTAAATGCTGCTTTAATATTTTTTATTTAAATCAAATGTATCCTGATTTTAGTAACTGATTTTCATTTCATTCCTCGGGTCCATTCTCAAAACTGACACACAGCAATCAATATTTTATCTTGTTGTTTAAAGTCATGAGATGACCACTATATCAACAAAAAAACAAATTGCATCTGAAGAATTTAGTGTAACTACCAAATGAAGCCAATAGGACATAGTTATTCACATTCCCTGTGACTGCAGCACACAGTGATGAGGTGAAAAGGAAGCACTGGGTAAAAGCCCATATGAGCTAAAGCAAATTCTAGAGGTTTTCTTGGATCTTTTTTTAGTTAGGGCTCCTCAGATGCTTCTGTGTGTCTGAGCACACAGGGAGCTCCCTGAGCTAGCTCCCTGGTCTCCCAGTCATCCCCACACTGGGAGACTGGCCCAAGCATTGGGCCTTCCTTCCAACCCCTACCCAGAAGCCAAACCAAACCACAACCCTCCTGGGCTTCCAGACACCAAAGACCCCAGACTTCAAAGAGCGGGCCTCAGAGGCTTGAGGAAATGAGTGATGGCAGAAAGACCACTCTTTCAAGAAGAAAATAAGGTACAATCCTCAAGTGAGAAGCTGATATCCGGCATGAGAACAGCCGCACAGGAGAAGATACAGTGAAGAGAAGCCCAACTCTCAAGTGTCCCAGAGTTTTGACAACAGGAAGAGAGCAGGGCATTCTACTAGAAAAGGGAGTCAGGGGTAAGACCGGTTTTCTAAGCTAGGGACCTCCCTCTAGACACCCTAACCAAACCTCACCTAAAACTCCTAACCTAAAATTCCAGGGGCAAAGGTACTAATGTCAGATTAACTTCGACCCCAATGGAGGAGGAAAATGAGGAGGGTAGCAGGAACTGAGTGGGAGGGTCCAAGAAGGGAAAATCCCAGCTCACTTCAGCACTCACCAAAACTTGGCAAGTCTACACAGATGATTTCCTTTCTAAATTAAATTAATAACTAGGAGGAGGACATGAACCTCCACATCAATGTTTCCAAATCCAGAG
>NW_016869415.1:0-245 GCF_001698545.2 Rhinopithecus bieti | reverse complement strand
GGTAAATGTATTTTAGGATTCATGAATAGTTTTGTGGGAGTTACTTAGAACAGGAAAAGGTAAATTGGAAATTTTACCTGGAAATATACATCTTGCGTATAAAATTGACATTTTATTAACACATTGACCCATTTATGCCAGAAGCTGCACGTTTTTTGTGTGTGAAAAATCAGACCTTGGCGATGATCTTGAGTGGTAGGATATACATGACTCCCACAAGGTTAGCGTTCCAATAATGGAACACT
>NW_016869414.1:0-1881 GCF_001698545.2 Rhinopithecus bieti | reverse complement strand
GGGTTAGTGGAAACAAAACAAAACATCTATACCTTGAAACTTTTGAGTATGCTAGAATTCTTGACGTTTCATTTAAAGTTTCATAAATCTATCATTTATGTTAAAACATTTTCAAAATGATAAACACTTTGCAGCTGAAAGGTTTCTTATCTCACTTTCCTAGGAATGTATGACAGACATCTTTGTTTACATGTCATGACTTGAAAAACCCTAATGAAAATAGAGATCTTACTACCAATGATAAAATACTGCACATACTGTTATTCTTGAAAGGCACAGATCATGACCGTAATTAAGGAAATGTTCTTCAGAACCCAGTGTCTTCTTGGATGCTGTTTATTAGTGCATAGCCAGTTGTGCATGCTGCTCCATGTCGTGGTGTTGGCTTATTGTCTCTATTTGTTCATTATTTTTTCTCCTCTAGGGGATTTATTTTTAGAATCTATAGAAATTAAAGAGTTCAGTGGCACTGGACATAATAAATAAAATGGCTTGACAGAAAAGAAATTCAAGAAAAAAAATACTTGATTTATCTTTGTGGGACAAACCCTTGGCTTCTAAGGAACAAGAAGCGTTTTATCTTAATTAACTTTTGCAATTCCTTAAGAGTTAACCTGTGGGGTGGTTATTCTCGTTTGAGAAATTAAATGGCTCCAGTGATTTCATAAAGCTTATCAAAAGTAGGTACACAGACCAGTCAGTAGAGCCAGGGAGCAGCGTGGGGCGGAGGCGCAGGATGGGGGATGAGGAGCCGTGGCGCACCCCCCTACCCACCCAGCGGCCCTGAGAGAGAGAAGAGGGCCGCTCCAGCCACCCAGCGCCATCTGGCCCGAAGCCCTTGCCGCCTTTGTCATCTTGGCCCGTCGAGCCGGGGAGTCCTGGCGGAGCCCTCGCTCGTCTGGTCAGAGTTCCACGTCGCAGAAGGCAGAAGCTGTGGATCCTGGGCAGTAGCCACCATCTCGATCGGCCCTCCAGGGCCAAGGGCAGCAGCCTACACAATCCTCCCAGGGGCAAGGTCCGCCATCCGGGCCCAGGCAACCGGCACCCTAACCTTCCCGGCGACCCAGACGGCGCCATAGGCATTCTTTACCGGGCACCAGATCATGCACGTCCAGGAGGACTTGGAGACCGACCTGGAGGCGCTTTTGAGCGCCGTCATGAACCCTAAGATGGCCAACATACCCCAGACCGTGCCCATGAGGCTCTGGAAGCTGCCTGACTCCTTCAAGCCGCAGGAGCCCAAATCCCACTCTGGACAGGCCAGTACTGACAAAGGCACTACAGGAGCCCTGACTTCACAGTATGTTCCAGCTCATTCCTCTCCAGCTTCTCTGCAGTTGGGAGCTGTTTCTCCTGGGACTCCCACTGGAGTAGTCTGGCCCAGCTGCTACACCCACAGCTCAACATCTTCGACAGTCCTCTTTGGAGATACCTGATGATGTACCTCTGCCAGCAAGCTGGGAGATGGTGAAGACATCTTCTGGCGAGTGATACTTCTTAAATCACATTGATCAGACAACATGGCAGGACCCCAGGAAGGCCATGCCCTCTCAGATGAACATTACAGTCCCCACCAGTCCACCAGTGCAGCAGAGTATGAACTTGGCCTCAGGTCCTCTTCCTGCTGTAAGGGAACAAGCCATGACTCAAAATGAAGAAATTACTATCTAAACCATGAAAAAAGACCATCTCTTGGCAAGACCCAAAGCTTGACCCTTGTTTTGGTAAAGGGTCATCTCCAAACCTTTTGGATGTTTTGATTACCATCTTTTGTATATGAATTTGGGAAAGCACATTTAAATAAAATTGCATTGCTTTATAGTATTTTTTAAAAGTAGGTACAGAAATCCTTTGAGAACAGATCTTCCCTAGAGTTTTAAT
>NW_016869413.1:0-677 GCF_001698545.2 Rhinopithecus bieti | reverse complement strand
CTAGTTTACAGGTCCACCAACAGTGTAAAAGTGTTCCTCTTTGTCCACATCTTCTCCAGCACCTGTTGTTTCCTGACTTTTAATGATTGTCATTCTAACTGGTGTGAGATGGTATCTCATTGTGGTTTTGATTTGCATTTCTCTGATGGCGAGTAATGATAAGCATTTTTTCATGTGTGATAAGCATTTTCTCAAAGTACTGGAATTACAGGTGCGACCCACCACACCCGCCTGTATTGAAATTTTGTCAGACATTATCAACTTGCTTTCCATCAGAGTTGTGCCATTGTGTACCACTCTTACCACCTCCACCCCCCAGCAATGTATGACAGTGCCTGTGTCCCCACAGTACGGTGGGAAGTGAATACACTTTGAAACCGAACATTAGTACTTAAAGTGCTCAACACTCAAAACTGTGTAACATATCTGCTTGCTTTGACCATCTTCTCTAATGGGACAATTCCGGGTAGCATTAGCTGAATTTTCTACTGAATACACCTTAATCTTTTTATTTAAATTTTTTTTTTTTTTTTTTTTTTTGAGTCAGAGTCTCAGGCTGTCATCCAGGCTGGACTGCAATGGCCCCATCTTGGCTCACTGCAGCCTCGGCCTCCAGGGTTCAAGCAATTCTCCTGTCTCAGCCTCCCTAGTAGCTGGGATTACAGGCACATGCCACC
>NW_016869412.1:0-269 GCF_001698545.2 Rhinopithecus bieti | reverse complement strand
GTCTGGTCTCTTCTGGTTTGATCTGGTTTGATCTGGTCTGGTCTGGTTTGATCCGGTCTGGTCTGGTTTGATCCAGTCCGGTCTGGTTTGATCTGGTTTGAACTGGTCTGTTCTGGTTTGATCCGGTCCGGTCTGGTTTGATCTGGTTTGAACTGGTCTGGTCTGGTCTGGTTTGATCTGGTTTGATCTGTTCTGGTGTGGTTTGATCTGGTCTGGTCTGGTTTGATCCGGTTTGATCTGGTCTGGTCTGGTTTGATCCGGTCTGATCT
>NW_016869411.1:0-670 GCF_001698545.2 Rhinopithecus bieti | reverse complement strand
TGAAAAAAAAAAATAAACAATACAAATAAACTAAAACAAACAAACAAACAAACAAACAAAATTCTCGTAGTCTTCCTTCAGCTGGAAAAGAATTATCAAAAAATATTGCATAATTGTATAGTCAAATTACCATAACAAGTTAAAAAAGGAATACTTAAAAGTGTCCAACTGGAAGGCCGAGGTGGGTGGATCACAAGGTCAGGAGTTCAAGACCAACCTGGCCAAGATGGTGAAACCCTGTCTCACTAAAAATAAAAAAAAAAAGAAAATTAGCCGGGCATGGTCGCAGGCACCATGTAATCCCAGTTACTCAAGGGTGAGGCAGATAATTGCTTGAACCAGGGAAATGGAGTTTGCAGTGAGCTGAGATCACACCACTGCACTCCAGCCTGTGTGACAGAGCAAGACTCCATGTCAAAAAAAATAAATGTTCAAACAGCTCATAAGAAGGCAATAAATGTGAAACACAGAAAACGACAAACAAAATGAAGGAAACAAACAGGGAGCAGATAATAAAATAGTAGGCCTAAATTAAAACATACTATACAACTACATGCTAATTGCATTAAATGTAAATTGTATATACTTATTAATTAAAAGTAACAGATTAGTAAAATGGATTTTTTTTTTTTATTTTTTTTTTATTTTATTTTTTATTTATTTATTTATT
>NW_016869410.1:0-1107 GCF_001698545.2 Rhinopithecus bieti | reverse complement strand
TTTTTAAAAAAAATCTTTTAGAGAAAGCATTTTAGAAGAAAATAAGTCTCTGAAGTCAGGTTTTCATCTGATGTCTAATGGCAAGGATGATTTATTCCTAGACAAGCAGGTTCTGAGTTATTAGGAAAGTTCATCTTTAGTAGGTTGTGAAGTCTCCTGTCCTATGAAGACAAAATAAAGGAAGGAAGGGAGAAAACAAAACAAACAGAAGAACAATTCTGTAAAATTAATATAGGCCACATTACTCTGAAGCCCATAAATCAGTAGGCAGGTATGAAAGTGGATTATGTATGTAAATTGGTTGCTGTTATTTTCTTCTGAAGTTTAAGTTGTCTAGCTTAATTTGTAGGACTTTATGAAAGCATGGCTTAGTTTACAGTGACTCCAAATTAGGAAAGATGGTGAGAGGGGAGGAAAAAAATCTGAAGACACTATTTTGAAGACTTGTAGCCATGAAAATTAGACTTCAGTCCAAACTGTAGACAATTCTGTATTAAAATTGAAAAAAACATTAGGCAAGACTAGAATCTAACAACAGGTGTACTGTAATTTTGAAACATAATTTTCTTTCTTCAGTTTCCCAATTTGACTAAAGACTAAAGACAAACCATGGTAGAACTGATTTGCTTTATTATACTTGGCCTGATTATTTGTATACAGAGGAGGAAGAATATTTTTTTATTTACATAGGCTTTTAACATGGCTTTGATGGAACTTTTTCTTATAGAAAGAATCCCAGATAGGACTTTTTTAAAGCTCAGGCAAGCCATAGATTTGTACCATCAAATACCTATGGGTTGGGTGAATTCCTGTACTCTTGGGATTCCAAAATAAACTTGGAGCTCCTGGGCCTGTCAGAAAGTTACATTCTTTGCTTACCACAGGTAAGGAACCCTTATAGATGAAGGTATGAGGCCAGTTTTCCCAAGAGGCTTTTGTTGGCTGTATAAGTCAAGTTTGATTCCGTAAAGGAAAGCACACCATTCCAGTTAAAGCCTTGGTAAAATAACCAGTTTCTCCAAGTGTGTTTTGTTATAGATGAAAATAGATAATTATTGCACTTATGCAAATAACTGTATTGACAAAAGTAAAAAATACTCACAAATA
>NW_016869409.1:0-1108 GCF_001698545.2 Rhinopithecus bieti | reverse complement strand
TCCCCAGAGGCAATCACTTTTCTCTTTTATACCTTTATTGACATCCATATTTTGAAATGATAAGGTCATTGTTTTTTATTGATTCATTCATTTTGGACATTATCTATTAACTTTCCAGAGTAGTAAGTGAATATTTAGGTTTCTTTTACTTCCCTATTCAATTTCTGGGTTCTCCAACTTCCAAGTAGCCTCATATTACAATCTTTTGTTAAATCAATAGTCAATGTTTACTTAATTACAACTATAAACATTCTTTACTGCTGAGCCATGTGCTGTATTTTGATTATTCACCAAAAGAGGAGTAAATTAAGAAAGAGGGAGGTGTGAGACCAAGATGGTCCTTTCCATGGTCCTGGTCCTGGAAAGGACCAGGATTCCTTTCTTATACGTGTTGGGTTTTCTAAGGTTAAGTTTTAACTACTCAAATGCTCCAAATGGCTCGTAAATTCTTCTCAAATTCCCTAACAGATTTATAAAAGCGCTCTTAATACTAATTTCCACATAAAAAATAATCAAAAAATCTCCCGGACCCAATTTTCTAGTTTTTTTTTTTTTTCCTAGAAAATTCATTTTAGGGCTTATCATTCTCCTTTTCAATTATGACTTGCTCTCTCTGCCTCCCCTACCCTGAGCTGTTTTCTTTGGTTCATTCCTGAGTTGGATCATGTTTCCTGGTCTCACACCTCCCTCTTTCTTAATTTACTCCTCTTTTTGGTGAAGCTCTTACTCCAGGAGCTTCTGGAGAAATGATGATTGCGAGGTAAATTAGTTTGTGTTTTTGCATGACTGGTAATGTCATTTCTCTGTCCTCTTACTTGATTAGCAATTTGGGTTTCGAAATCAGTGTTTAAAATCATTTTCCCTTAAAATTTTAAAGGCACTACTTTACTAAGTGCTGGAGTTTTTATTGAGAAACTCAAAGCCATTTCTTGTTACTGGGGCACATGGGGCCTGTTTTTCCCTCTTTTGATACTTTTAGAGTCATCTTTAGTCCTCGTATTGCAAAGCTTAATAAGAGGGTGCCTGGGTTGGACCTTTTTTTATTCATTGTGTTGGGTTGTTAATGGCCTCTTTAGATCTGGAAACTCTTGTCCTTTAGATTTGGAAT
>NW_016869408.1:0-1110 GCF_001698545.2 Rhinopithecus bieti | reverse complement strand
GTTCCTTTCCTTTTCTATTCTGCCTCAAAATGTGGTAAACAGCTCAAGGGAGGCAGGCCAGGAAATTAACATTCTTCCTAGTTTGTGTAGCACTGACAAACTCACACAGGTAAGAAAAGGACTAACAGTCCCTTAATGGTAAATGTGAAAAAAACACATATATAAAACCTGTAAGTGCATAGATGATTTAATAACAAATATATGAGGAGCTGCCTAACGACGACTTTCTATACTTCTGACTATTCAAATGAGTTCTGCAAACATGACTTCTTAAATCTTATCATTGAATTTTCATTTTCTTTCCATTTAAGTAGCATTAGATAAGCTATGTTGCACTTATCATAGAATAGATTCACTTCCATATTGAAAAAATCAGAAACTACAACACTTCCTGCACCGTTCCTTGATATTACTCAGTATATTATCAACAATGTCAGATATCATGTTCAATCCATGTGTCTGTTCTAGCCATCTCAAAAAAATAAACAACAACAACAACAAAAAACCTGAAAACTTATACCATTTTGCTATTTACTCAAATTTCAGCTACTTATTAAATTCTAAATGCCTAGTGTCAGGGTATGAGGAAAAAATTAATTTAGTTAAGATAGCAACCAGAAATAGCAAAAAAAAAAAAAATGCAGCATTAGTTATAAATATGATTGAAGCAACATATCCTAAGCCCTCAAAATCACAAGCAGAAGTATATATAGGATGTAACAATTGCTCCAGACCCTCTGACAACTAAAGCTGTGCAAATGTGTCTTATTTTTGTTTGGCTAGAAGACTGACTAGTAAACACATTAATTCTTACATCAATCTTAACACCATCGTATCCCCATATTATGGAGGGGGTAACTGTAGTATATAAACTAAAGGATATTCCCAAAGACATGAAATTCAGAAGAGAATCAGGAACAGGCCTTAGTTTTCACAAAAAGGACTCTATAAATTCCACCTGGCATTTTGTAAAAGGAGGAAACAAAATAGTCATAATAGTAATGCTTATATTTGGGGGAAAAGTCGCAACAGTGGTAATTGTTGGCACTTGTCCATTTATCCAAACCAATAGAACCATAGCAATTTTCTCTTAACCTCTGTTTTGCTCTA
>NW_016869407.1:0-1114 GCF_001698545.2 Rhinopithecus bieti | reverse complement strand
CCTCCCAAAGTGCTGAGATTACAGGCTTGAGCCACCGCGCCCAGCCTGACACTATCTTAAGCACAGAAGACAACACTTAAGTACACTCTTAACTATAATACTTAAGTATACTCTTAACTATTGCACCCTAGCAACTGCTTGCAAATGCCACTACCACCATCACTAGAAATTAGTCTCTATAACCATTTGTTTACATCATTATTGGTTCAATATCTGGATTTCAACATCTGAAATGGATGCACTTGATTAGCTATACCCAGCTTATGTGCCACACTTGAGCTGCCCTTGCAACTGGAAAATGACTATTGCTATTTCAGGCAATATAAAAAGAGATGAGCTCTGCCAACTACTATGTAGTTGGAACTACTCCAAAAGTAGAATGAAGTTTTCAAAGGATGGGCAGAAAAATGTTGAATACATTCTGGTTATTCAGTTCACATATCTAAACCTTTTGAAGGTTCTATCTCAGGTTCCTAAGAACGTGTTTCAGAGTTTCTTTTCCCAACTTCTTAAATTGTCTGAGGCCTCAGTTATCATAGATCATATGCTAAGAATGTTTGGTTAAATTCTGAATTTTAACTCTTTCTCAGTAAGGTCATTGTATATTTAAAACAGAGAATATAGAAGCATACCAATGGAACAAATATAAAAGGTTCTCTTTTAGTTTCAAGTGAGGTGACCTTGGTTATGTCTCTACTTGACCTTTTTACATTTGTTTCCTCAAGTGTAGATGATGGTAATGAGCCTACCTCAAATGGGTATTGATTAGTTGATATGATCTTATAAAGCTATTTAGAGAAACCCCTGAAGAGCTAAATATGAATGTAAGACAAATTGTGAGTGGGTAGTGGACAAGGAGAGTGTGTATGAATCGTGAGTGTAAAATTAGGTCTTATGTCCCAGAGACTGCTTTTTGAAGCACTATATGTCAACTCATTTTAAATATAAAGGTCATGGCAAAACAAAGTAAAAGTAGGTTGGTGTCACATTATTTAAGTCCTCTTGAATTTTAAATATATATACACATATATACATAAATATAAAACACATATAATTACATAAATATATACATATAATTATACATATATGTGTGTATATATTATATATAAAATAT
>NW_016869406.1:0-634 GCF_001698545.2 Rhinopithecus bieti | reverse complement strand
ACCCGTCGTCTACATTAGGTATTTCTCCTAATGTTATCCCTCCCCTAGACCCGCACCCTGCTGACAGGCTCCATTGTGTGATGTTCCCTTCCCTGTGTCCATGTGTTCTCATTGTTCAGTTCCCACATATAAGTGAGAACATGTAGTGTTTGGTTTTCTGTTCTTGTGATAGTTTGCTGAGAATGATACCATCTCATACCAGTTAGAATGACGATCATTAAAAAGTCAGGAAACAACAGATGCTGAGAAATAGGAAAACTTTTACACTGTTGGTGGGAGTGTAAATTAGTTCAACCATTGTGAAAGACAGTGTGGCGATTCCTCAAAGATCTAGAACTAGAAATATCATTACTGGGTGTATACCCAAAGGATTATAAATCATTCCACTATAAAGACACATGCACATATATGTTTACTGTGGCACTATTCACAATAGCAAAGACTTGGAACCAACCCAAATATCCATCAATAATAAACTGGGTAAAGAAACTGTGGCACAGGCCTCATTCTTTTTTTGCTTCTCCTCTTTCCTAGCTGCCTCTCACACTGTAAGTCTAGAGCTATTATTTCCACCACCACTAGATTTCACTGCTGCCTGAGTGAAAGGAAAATATTTTAGTTTTGCTTCACTCAG
>NW_016869405.1:0-828 GCF_001698545.2 Rhinopithecus bieti | reverse complement strand
CCAAATATATTTTTGTAAATTTTTTTTATAAATAAATCAGTAAAGAATACAAAGAAATATATGTTATGGCATTATTGGTATGAGGCTGCTTAATACAAAATAATTGAACTCCTGGCTGTCAAAGTTTTGACAATACAAGCAAGAATACATAGTATATCAATGTATTATATGAATAATGAACCAAAATACACAAATATTAATGTATTTATTAATCTCAATTAAATCACAACTAGACCTTCTATTTTGGACAATCTAAACTATTATCATATTTAATAGCATTAAAAACAGGTTAAAACACATCACATGCTTATTTTTTTTTTTTTATTATACTTTAAGTTCTAGGGTACATGTGCACAATGTGCAGGTTTGTTACATATGTATACATGTGCCATGTTGGTGTGCTGCACCCATTAACTCGTCATTTACATTAGGTGTATCTCCTAATGCTATCCCTCCCCCCTCCCCCTACCCTACAAGAGGTCCCGACGTGTGATGTTCCCCTTCCTGTGTCCAAGTGTTCTCGTTATTCAGTTCTCACCTATGAGTGAGAACATGCAGGGTTTGGTTTTTTGTCCTTGCAATAGTTTGCTGAGAATGATGGTTTCCAGCTTCATTCATGTCCCTACAAAGGACATGAACTCATCCTTTTTTATTGCTGCATAGTATTCCATGGTGTGTATGTGCCACGTTTTCTTAATCCAGTCTATCATTTATGGACTTTGAGTGGGTTCCAAGTCTTTGCTATTGTGAATAGGGGTGCAGTAAACACACATGTGCATGTGTCTTTATAGCAGCATGATTATATAGTATATATTAATATAAAATAAA
>NW_016869404.1:0-228 GCF_001698545.2 Rhinopithecus bieti | reverse complement strand
ATAAAGAGGCATGTATACAGCAAAGACAGCTCGGAAACCACCAAGGACATGATTGATTAACTTGACCGCATTAAGTTTAAAGAAAATTTATCTCTGCATGTACCAGGGCAAAGTCAAATGGCAACACATGGGTGTGGGGAACATTGGTGTATGGTGCAAATGCATGTGTGATAAGAATACTGATTTCACCATTACTTGTAATAACAAAAAATAAAACATAGCCAATGA
>NW_016869402.1:0-1170 GCF_001698545.2 Rhinopithecus bieti | reverse complement strand
CCTTTTCTAACTTCATGCAACATAGACATTTTATTGTTTTATTATTTTTTTCATTCACTTCTGATCCAATAATTTTATTTTATGTAAGTTGAATCCCTTCTCAAACCAATGGCCACTTCAAGATCATCAAGATAAAATGAAATTTTATTTAAAGCATGTTTCTTCTTTGGAATTAAATGAATGTGTATTTATCTACATAGGCGTGTATAATGAACACATATTTGGTGATATAATTAGTAATGGCCATAGATCTTAGCTTTCTGGTGTGATTGTGTTAGTGTATGAATTAGTATATTATATGGAGAAAAAGATTTTATCCAGTTCTCTGATTATGTTGAGGCTTTGGAAGATCTCCTGTTTGGGTTCCACTGCATTTGCATGCAAGGAACCTTAAGTATTAGTTGACTTTTATTGCATTTGATGATCTACGATTCAAGGCCAAGTACATGGAAATTCAAGTTTAGCTCCTCCTTGTTTAGGTGTTTCATTCGTTTTCTTCTAATTGTCGGATGGAAGATTATACAACTTCAGGGTAAGATTTTAATAACTTCTTAGATGACCTTTCCTGCTGTTGGCTAGTTTGTGAATAATATTCCTAGATCTCTGTAAAAGTTTATTTTCTGTGCAAAATCCTTTAAAATGATGTTCAAAACAAATTTTTTAACAAATTATCCATGAGAGAGGTGTGTATATTGGTTGCATTGTGATTATGATACAATATGAAATATAAAATACAATGGAGGCTGCTCATAGTAGCTCTCTCCTGTAATTGCAGTACTTTGGGAGGTCCAGGTGGGCAGATCACTTCATGTCAGGAGTTTGAGTCCATCCTGGCAAACGTTGTGACACCCTGTCTCTACTAAAAATACAAAAATTAGCCAGATGTGGCAGCAGGCACCTGTAATACTAGCTACTAAAGAGGCTGAGCCAGGTGAATCTCTGCAACTCAGGAGGCTGAGGTGTCAGTGAGCTGACATTGTGCTACTGCACTCAGCCTGGACAACAAAGTGAGACTCATCTCAAAAATAAATAAAATAAATAAATAAATAAATAGGACTAAAGGAGGTCAAACAAGAAATATGTCTGAAAATGTTTTCTTCAAATAGGTAAATATTTTCAAGAATATTTTATTTTCAATCAGATTATTTTATTTTGAGTGTGTCACTGTAT
>NW_016869401.1:0-1889 GCF_001698545.2 Rhinopithecus bieti | reverse complement strand
TCTCTCCCTCTCTCCCCCTCTCCCTCCCCCCCCCCCCTCCTCCCCCCCCTCCCCCCCCCCCCCCCCTCCCCTCTCCTCTCTCTCTCCTCTCTCTCTCCTCTCCCTCTCTCCCTCCCCCCCCAACCCCTTTCACACACACACAAAGTGAATTTGGAACCTCTGGGTGTGGCACACCAGCACCTAAATTGTAATAAGTCTTCAGGTCATTCTTTCCTTTATACTTTGAGAACCACTGCTCCAAAACACCTAAAATATGACTCCATTAGAATGTTTTAGCTGTCATCGGGTGTTACAGGAGAAGATGATACACCGAAGATACAGCTGAGAATGTCAGTGGAGGAGAGATTTAGAGTGGGAATCTGCCTAGGGTCAGGAGAGGACTTGTTTTCAGGTTAAGTTCTGTGGTGTGGGGCCATGTTCGCTTGCCTTAGCATCCATTCTTCTTCACCCTTTCCTAATTGTTCTCATATGTGCTGTGACTTTCCCTCTTATTCCTGGGGAAAACTTCATCCCATCCCTTCTGTAGTGATTGGTTCATGAAGCCAAGAGACATGGGGACACATTTGTCAGAGGCTTCTGGGATAGCAGCAAGTGTGCTCGTAAAAGGATCCATCAAACAGACAGCTTTCTCATCTGAATGGTTGCTACTGTGATGCTGGGAATGGTTTAGCCAAAGGAGGAAAACCACCCTCAAAATCCTACTGCTGGCATGAAAGACTAGAAAGACAAAAAGGCAAACAAAACCAAAAGTCTTTTTTATTGCTTTATTATTTGACAAGTAAACAAAACCTAAAAGTCTCTGTGTGATTGTTGAGACCCTGTATAAAGCCAGCTTCAAAGCCCAACCCAAATGGGGCACTCAGAGAGTGTCTGCTGTGTGTGAATTGGCATTTTGGGCAGCTCTTGCCAAGGAAGCTTCTCTCCACCCAAGTGAGGCTGTCAAGATGTTTCCTTAGCTTCACAAGCACGCGGTCAGCCAAGGAAGTAAATGCTTTTTAAAAACAAAATCTTTAGTATAGCATTGTTTAACTGTTTTACTACACCTAAAGTTGCAGATTGGTTTACAAACCTTGTAAAGAATTATTTAGTGTTGCGATTATTAGTTTTTTAGGCAATAACATCCTGGAAAATGTCTAATGGGCATGTCTTAAGCTTATTGGAATTAATCTCAAATACAATATTGAATAGACTCAGTCCAGTGTTCTTCAAGTATCATATTTCAGAAACCTGAGCCCTGTCTGGTGAGGAGCAGTCAGCCTCACCAAGGAGGAAGTCCCGTCAGTAGAGGCTTGCCTTTCTGTTTGAAATAACATTGTGGCATATTTTTGTACAGTTTTCTTGAATATTGAAGTTGGCTGAATTATGTGTTGAAGTCTAATTTCCATTCTGGCTTTTAAACTTGTATATTTTGTGGAACAGTAAGACTCACAAGAAGTAACATGCTGTGTTTCTGGATGACATTCTTATCTAAATACAAAGCATGATGAGATGAGCAAAGTTAACATGGCAAGATTTCCTGGTTTCTCCCATACCTGTGACTATTGTCACCTGCACCCTGGGGTCCCCCATTCATGTATATTTCTCTTCTTGAAGCCTCCTGACATCAATCCCTGTCTGAGGCAATTTCTAGAACAAAAAAAAAATGAAAACTATAAGAAAAAGCACTCTTCACTGATAATAAAAAAAGAGTCAAAAACATTGACTTGACCAATGCTAGCAAGGTATGTTCTCATAGCCTATAAATATTTGGGATCTAAAATCAGAAAACTCAGGCATCCATCAGACAACAATTTTGTCACAGAATTGCTTGTCATTGTTACCTGTAATGCCAACTTGTTTTTGGTTTTCTTTTCCTAATTAACAAATGAAAATAAAATGGATTTTTTAAA
>NW_016869400.1:0-1192 GCF_001698545.2 Rhinopithecus bieti | reverse complement strand
GCCGTTTATTTATACCACTTCCATTTACCAGACCTCATCCTATGGATCTCATCACGCTTCCCTTTTATTGTTCTACTTATCTATTTCACACTCCCAACCCTCCCACAACCTTTCTTTCCTTGTAAATTAGACCACAGCTGTACTGAAGACTCCGTCTTCCTTCAGGGTACATGTTTTGGGTTAGGACGTACAAATGGGCTTCAAAACTGTCCATCACTATTGGAGTAAAATAGGAATTCCAGTGAAATGGAAGAAACAGCCAGATTTAAAGGGATCCCCCAACCAAGAGTGTGGAAGGCTTCAGCACAGACGCCAAGATTTTGAGAGATTTTGGCCAAGCCCATGCTCACAGTGAAGACGGTGGAATGTCTTTGGCTGGAGAGGAAGTGACCATAGCTCAGTCTATAGGACATGGCAAGACAATTCACAGTGACCCCCAGTTCCACAGGATAAGGCAGTGTGCTCAGAGCCTGCAATAGTCTTTCTAGAGCATGATTTGGGCATCTTGACCAATGAAGGACAGGATTCATGACTTAGTCTCTGACTTTTTGTCAGACCTCTCCTCAAATGCTGACTTATGAGAAGTCCTTCCTGGTTCTTCTACATAAAATTACACATCCTCCTCCCACACACACTTCTAGCCCCATTCACCACTCCCTGAAGTCCTTATTCTGGTTTACTTTTCCACAAAACACTCTACCACCTTCTGTGTTTGTTTCTTCATTGCTGTCTCCCCACTAGACCATAAGCTCTACGCCAGCAAGGACTTTGTTTTATTCACAACTGTATCCTCACCATCTAGGATAGTGGGTCGCTTCACAGTAAGTGGCCAGTTAATAGTTATTGGATGAGTAATTTGCATGAATAAATTAATTCTAGCAGCTTGTGAAAATTTAATCCAAATATATGATTGTACAAAATATGTACTTAAAGCAAGCAAAGAAAAAACATTAAAAATAAAATGATGGGTAAAGAAATGTCAAGAAACTATAAATTAGAAGATCAGGGATTTTCACTGCTTGCTTTTTGTCATAGGTAATCACACGGTAATCAATATTGTCAGCTAATTCAGGTTCTCTGTGGATCTCATTTATGGGGGCCAGGCTGCTTCTAGACTACATGTTCTCAGTAGGCAGCTGGGCTTCTCCCTAGGAGGACTATACAGATTGGCCAAGGGTGAATGTCCTGCTGT
>NW_016869399.1:0-824 GCF_001698545.2 Rhinopithecus bieti | reverse complement strand
TTCAACATTCTTAAAGAAAAGAATTTTCAACCCAAAATTTCTTTTTTTTTTTAATTATACTTTAAGTTCTAGGGTACAGGTACACAGCATGCAGGTTTGTTACATATGTATACATGTGCCATGTTGGTTTGCTGCAGCCATTTACATTAGGTATATCTTCGAATGCTATCCTTCCCCCCTCCCCCCTCTCCACAATAGGACCCGGTGTGTGATGTTCCCCTTCCCGTGTCCAAGTGATCTCATTGTTCAATTCCCACCTATGAGTGAGAATATGCGTTGTTTGCTCTTCTGTTCCTGTGATAATTTGCTGAGAATGATGGTTTCCAGTTGCACCCATGTCCCTACAAAGGACACAAACTCACCCTTTTTTGTGGCTGCATAGTATTCCACGGTGTATATGTGCCACATTTTCTTAATCCAGTCTGTCACTGATGGACATTTGGTCAACCCAGAATTTCATATCCAGTCAAATTAAGCTTCATCGGTGAAGGAGAAATAAAATCCTTTACACAAAAGCAAATGCTGAGAGATTTTGTTACCACCAAGCCTGCCTTACAAGCGCTCCTGAAGGAAGCACTAAACATGGAAAAGAACAACCGGTACCAGCCACTGCAAAAATATGCCAAGTGGTAAAGACCATCGATGCCAGGAAGGAACTGCATCTACTCACAGGCAAAACAACCAGTTAACATCATAATGACAGGATCAAACTGACACATAACAATATTAACCTTAAATGTAAATGGGCAAAATGCCCCAATTAAAAGGCACAGACTAGCAAATCGGATAAAGAGTCAAGACCCATCAGTGTGCTATATTCAGGG
>NW_016869398.1:0-673 GCF_001698545.2 Rhinopithecus bieti | reverse complement strand
GAATGCACACAACACAAAGCAGTTTCTCAGAAAGCTTCTTTCTAGTTCTTATATGAGGATATTTCCATTTTACCCATAGGCCTCCATACGCTCCCAAATATCCCTTTGGAGATTCCACGAAAACAGTGTTAACACACTGCTCCATGGAAACAAAGGTGGAACTCTGTGAGATGAATTCACACATCACAAAGAACTTTCTCAGAAAGCTTCTTTCTAGTTTTTATCTGAGGATATTTCCTATGTCACATTAGGCTTCAATGCGATCCAAATTATCCCTTCTCAGATTCCCAAAAACAGTGCTTTCAAAGTAATCCATGCGTGTAACTCTGTCAGATGAATTCAGACAACACAAGGCAGTTTCTCGGAAAGATTCTTTTTGTTTTTTATCTGAAGATATTTCCTTTGTCACCATATTCTCCAATGCACTCCCGAATATCCTATTGCAGTTTCCAGCAAAACAGTGTTGTCCAACTGCTCAATGGAAAGGACAATGTAACTCCTTGAGATGAATGCACACGTCACAAAGCAGTTTCTCAGAAAACTTCTTTCTAGTTTTTATGTCAGGATATTTCTTTCTTCACTGTAGTCCTCAATGTGCTCCCAAATATTCCTTTTCAGACTCCATGAAAAGAGTGTTACCAAATCGCACCATGAAAAGAAAGGTGTAACTCTG
>NW_016869397.1:0-683 GCF_001698545.2 Rhinopithecus bieti | reverse complement strand
TAAAATATGTTAAAATGTGATATTTTACTTCCACCAAGAATTAGGTCATATCTTTGTGTGAAAAGAAATTATTATTATTATTTATTTTATTATTATTATTTTTTTGAGATGGAGTCTCACTCTTTTCACCCAGGCTGGAGTGCAATCACTCAGTCTCGGCTCGCTGCAACCTCCACCTCCCAGGTTCAAGCAATGCTCCTGCTTCAGCCTCCCGAGTAGCTAGGATTAGAGGCACCCATCACCATGCCCAGCTAATTTTGTACTCGTAGTAGAGACAGGGTTTCACCATGTTGGCCAGGCTGGTCTCGAACTCCTCACCTCAGGTGATCCATTCCCCCTCGGTCTCCCAAAGTGCTGGGATTACAGGCATGAGCCACTCCGCCCAGTCTGCAGAAATAAATTATTAACCAGAGAAATTTTGACTATGGTTTTTATAAATGTTAGGTGAAACATTGCTCTAAAAGATACAAAATTATAACAAGCTGAAAAGTTTTTTTTTAATTTGCATTTTAGGCCTGGCGTGGTGGCTCACGCCTGTAATCCCAGCACTTTGGGAGGCCAAGGCGGGCAGATCACAAGGTCTGGAGATCAAGACCATCCTGGCTAACACGGTGAAACCCCGTCTCTACTAAAAATGACAAAAAGTTAGCCAGGCATGGTTGTGGGCGCCCATAGTCCCAGCT
>NW_016869396.1:0-1109 GCF_001698545.2 Rhinopithecus bieti | reverse complement strand
CAAAATTAGCTAGGCATGGTGGCGTGCACCTGTAGTCCCAGCTACTTGGGAGAATAAGGCAGGAGAATCGTTTGAACCCGGGAGGCAGAGGTTGCAGTGAGCCAGGATTGCACCACTACACTCCAGCCTGACGAGACTCTGTCTCAAAAAAAAAAAAAAAAAAAAAAGTCAAAAAACAACAGATGCTGGCAAGGCAGAGAAAAGGGGACATTTAGGCATTGTTGGTGGGAATGTAAATCAGTTCAGCTACTGTGGAAAGCAGTTTGGAGATTTCTCAAAGAATTTAAAGCAGAACTACTATTCAACCCAGTAATCCAATTACTGGGCATATATATCTAGTGGAAAATAGATTATTATGCCAACAAGACACATGCACTCATATGTTCATTGTTCATTCACCAGAGCAAAGACATAGAATCAACATAGGCGCCCATCAGTGGTGGATTGGATAAAGAAAATGTGATATGGATATACCACAGAATACTACACAGCCATAAAAAAGAATAAAATCATGTCCTTTGCAGCAACATGCATGGAGCTGGAGGCCATAATTCTAAGCAAACTAACTCATGAACAGAAAACTAAACACTGCATGTTCTCACTTATAAGTGGGAGCTAAACATTGAATACACATGGATATAAGCATGGGAATAACAAACAGCAGGGCCTACTGGAGGAGGAGAAATGGAGGGGGTGTGGATTGAAAAACTACCTATTGGGTGCTATGCTCACTACCTGGGTGCAATATACGTGTGTAACAAATCCGTACACGTACCCCTGTATCTAAAAGTTGAATTTTTTTTAAAAAAGAGACTCAGATGAAAACCTAAATAGTACACAATGTACTCAGGGAATCAATCAACCATAAGTACTTAATATAATGACATAGTCTAGCAAATGTATTGGGTTTTACATTTTCTTTAATTATCAGGGCATCCAGACAAAAAGATCAAATTATGAATAAGGAAAACAAAATCTGATTGTCATCAAACTCTTCCTCCACAAAAGTTTATATCATCAGACAATGGATAAGGATTTCTAAGATACTTAAGGAAAGACAATTTGAGGCAAGGATCTTACATCCAGAAAAATAAATTTTCTTCTTTTTT
>NW_016869394.1:0-1072 GCF_001698545.2 Rhinopithecus bieti | reverse complement strand
GACAGGATTTCTTTAATTAAATTTTTTGAAGCTCTAAACCTTGAAGGCACTTTAAGTTTCTTTCTGTATGTTATCCTTCATTTAAAATGTCATCGCTACAGGTTCTACATTGGGACCATTTCTTTCTTTATTCACAGTCAGCATAATAAATTAGAACCACAACTCATTTCTAAATTTTCAATTTCTCTTTGTTAAATCTAACAAAGCTGCTAGATTGCTCTTCCTAAAGACCAGTTTTACGGTGTTACTAGGATTAGCATTTATGGGAAACATGGCTGACAGGATGATAATTCTTTGAAAACCATCAAGTGACCTAAGATATCACTATTGTCCATGCCTGTGGTTTTTTAACTTTAGTATGCATCAGAATCACCCAGAGTGCTTGCTAAAAGATACCCTGCTGGGTCCTACCCCCAGATTTTTTAAATTCAGGAAGTCTGAGGAGGAGCCTGTAAATTTGCATTTCTAAGAATTTCGCAAATGCTGCTGAGACTGCTGGTCTCAGGACTTTGAGAACCACTGGTGCATATTACTTTTATTAGCATGGTGATTAGATAGAGCACAGGACTCCCGAGAAGATCTAGATCCTTTTCCAGATGTTTCCTTTGCTAGAACTATGAGCTTATGGAAGTCGGGTGGTCTCCCAAGATTTAATTTTATTATCTGTTATATATTAGATCCAGTTGTGGGTTGAAGCTGGCCTGAATGGCTTTTGAAAACCAGGTCTGCGAATCTATTGTAAACACTGGGTTCAGTGATATCACATAATTACCAGAATACCATTGACTTGATCCATATTAATTTTCACATAAACTTGAACACCATCACAATTTGAAACCTCTCATACCCTTTTGAATAATCTATTTTTCTCAGTAGCAGATTGGTCTTTCTTAGTTTATCTTTATTGTAAAAACTCATGTAAATCTAGAATTTGATAAGTCAATTGATTGTGAGCAAAGACATTATTGACAAAATTTTGGTTCCAACTGATTCCAACTGTATGGAAACTTCTATAACATAATGCACAAACATGAGGAAATAAAAGGGGTAGAGTATGAAGTAAAGGTAGACC
>NW_016869393.1:0-1210 GCF_001698545.2 Rhinopithecus bieti | reverse complement strand
AAAGGACATGAACTCATTCTTTTTTTTATGGCTGCATAATATTCCACAGTGGATATGTGGCATATTTTCTTTACCCAGTCGATCATTGATGGGCATTTGGGTTGGTTCCATGTCTTTGCTATTGTGAATAGTGCCACAATAAACATACATGTGCATGTGTCTTTATAGTAGAATGATATATAATCCTTTGGGTATATACCCAGTAATGGGATGGCTGGGTCGAATGGTATCTCTGGTTGTAGATCCTTGAGGAATCACCACACTGTCTTCCACAATGGTTGAACTAATTTACATTCCCACCAACAGTGTAAAAGTGTCCCTATTTCTCCACATCCTCGCCAGCATCTGTTGTTTCCTGACTTTTTAATGATCACCATTCTACCAGGCGTGAGATGGTATCTCATTGTGGTTTTGACTTGCATTTCTCTAATGACCAAGAAGTTTGTTTTTTATCCAGATGAAAATCATCCTCAGAAACAAAACTTTTAGTCAGTCATGGATTGAAGAGAAAGCTAAAGATTGAATTTAACATTATCAACTAGAGGTCTTCGTTTTTCTTTATTGATATGAGAAGTAAATGGAGGAACTTCAAACAAGTATTTGTGTGGTCAGGGGTCCCTAAAGGAGATGGCCTGGAGTGGTCAATGAGAGAAGGCTATCACCAGTACAGCTTAACACTAGAACAGTTGAAATAAAAAGCAGATAAGAGGCCGGGCACAGTGGCTTATACCTGTAATCCCAGCAATTTGGGAGGCCCAGGCTGGAGTGCAGTGGCACAATCATATCTCACTGCAGGCTTGAACTCCTGGGCTCAAAGGCTCCTCCTGCCTCAGCCTCCCAGGTAACTGGGACTAGAGATCCACACCACTACACCCAACTAATTTTGATTTATTTATTTTTTTTTTTGTAGAGACAGGGTCTCACTATTTTGCCCAGGCTGGTCTTGAACTCCCGGCCTCAAGCAATCCTCCCACCTCAGTCTCCCAAAGTGCTGGGATTACAGGCATGAGCCACTGGCCCTGATACCATTTTTCTAAATGTGTATATATCTTGAAAATGTCTGGAAAGATTTAAGTTCAAAGTGGCTCTCACGATGGTGGGAATTTTTTCTACTTTGTTTGTCTTATTCCTGAAGTTTTTTGAATGAGTATTATTTTAGATCATATGAAAATAATTTTATTTTGGCAAAAGTAAAATGACAAACGTTTAT
>NW_016869392.1:0-1206 GCF_001698545.2 Rhinopithecus bieti | reverse complement strand
TGTTGTAAAACTATGAGAATAATACTGTAACAATCTCTAGAAACTTCAGTGCTCACTCTTTTATTTTTTCCCACCATTAAAAAACACATTACATTCTTTCTTTGCATGGAAGTATTGATATTATTTAAAATACTGATGATAACAGGCAAATAAGCAAGTCTATAAAACTGTTCAAATTTTATTTTAAAAGGTAAGAATAAAACGGTTTCTTAACTTGCAGAAACAATGAATTCCATAATCCTAATTTTTTTATTTTATTTTATTTTTTTTTGAGACGGAGTCTCGCTGTGTCGCCCAGGCTGGAGTGTGGTGGCCGGATCTCGGCTCACTGCAAGCTCCGCCTCCCGGGTTCAAGCTCTACTGCCTCAGCCTCCCGAGTAGCTGGGACTACAGGCGCCCGCCACCTCGCCCGGCTAGTTTTTTTGTATTTTTTTTTTTAGTAGAGACGGGGTTTCACCGTGTTAGCCAGGATGGTCTCGATCTCCTGACCTCATGATCCGCCCACCTCGGCCTCCCAAAGTGCTGGGATTATAGGCTTGAGAATCCTAATATTTTGATAAAATTTTCTCCTCAATAACCATCACACCTCAGCATGCAATAATATTTGTGGTCATTTTCCATATTATCTCAAAATAAAATGATCTCCAATTTAACACATTAATCTTTACAAATTCACAAGTTTTGCCATGTCATTAAGCCTATTGTTTAGTTCTGCTGACGTTTCTTTGTCAGCAAGAATTTCTTAATGAAGGAAGCTATGTGTTGATTTACATTCTGGTACAAACTCTTTAATTTGTGTAACTGCTTCAGAATTTTTTTTTTTTTATTTTCAAGGGAAGTCTACAAGACTTTCAAAGTCTGAACATGAACAGTAATAAAATCTGAGATAGTTTCATAGATTTGTTCATCTTTCTTTGTGTGTTAATGCTAGGAAATGTGCCTAGTTGTTGAAAATGATCTGGCAAAGAAAGAAGGCAAAATAAATGGTTGGTTTTTAAGAAAGTCCATTACAGGTAATTAGATTTAAATGGAAAATAAGATAGAAAGTAGTAAGGAGGCGGGGCATGGGGAAGACAATTATAAATATTATAAGTCTTAAGAATAAAAGATTAAAGATTAAAGCCCATCCTACTGAATGCTGTGGGGAATTCACCTATTCCTTTTTTTTTTTTTTTGCTGTAGCTTTTCTGATACTAGAAATTATCT
>NW_016869391.1:0-682 GCF_001698545.2 Rhinopithecus bieti | reverse complement strand
TTTCTATTTACTGTCCTTGTTCTTTGATCCTATTTTGTATTCCACTCTTTGTCTTCCCGTTTTGTTTTAATTGAGCATTTTATATAATTCCATTTTCTCTCATTTCTTAGCTTATTAGTTGTACTTTTTAAATAAAAATTTCAGTGGTTTTCCTAGCATTTGCAATATATGTTTAAAACTCATCCAAGTTTATATTTTAGTAACACTTTATTAGTTCAAAGATTATGAGTACCCTTATAATAACAAAATAACCCTAATTCTTCTTTCCTACCCCTTGTATCATTGCTGTCATTTACTCCACTTGTCTGTAAGCAAACATACACATTGGAATAAGCATGTATATTATTATATATAATTAAACACATGGTTTCTATTATTGTTTTGAACAAATGGTTTTCTATTAAATCAGTTTAGAATAAAAATTTTTTTATTTAACCTTAACTGATTTCTTCTCTGATGATCTTCCTTCTTTATGTATATCCAAGTTTCTGACCTATATCCTTTTCCTTCTAACAAACTTCTTGTAACATTTCTTGCAAGGAGGGTATACTGGCAAAACACTCCCTCAATTTTTGTTTATGTGATGGTGTCTTGATTTTGACTTAACTTTTGAAAGATAATTTCACATGGTACAGTATTTTTTTTTTAATTTTTTTTATTATACTTTAAGTTCTAGGGTACA
>NW_016869390.1:0-634 GCF_001698545.2 Rhinopithecus bieti | reverse complement strand
AATGATCAGTGTTCAGCTGAATATTTGAGTGGCAGCTCTTCCAGGACCCTGTGAGCTCTGGCTGCCTCGGTTTCCCTGGACTCTTGTTTAGTCTCCTCATGGAGTTGTCTGGAGACTCTCAAAGCCAGTGAGTGGGGGCAGTCATAGACTTCTCTCAGTTTTTTCCAACTCTTTGCATCATTTGTCCTTAGTTGTCTGATGTCCAGTGGCTTGAAACTTGTTTATGTGTTTTGCCAGTTTTTTGGTTGTTTCAGCAGGAAGATGAATCTGGTTCCTGTTACTGTACCTTGCCTGGAAGCAGAAGTCCCTCATACATATGCATTTAGGCAAATAGGTGCACTTTTAGGCCCACCAAATAATGCCAGACTAGTAGCTTTTGTAGGTCTCTCTCCAAAAAAGATAATAAATAAATAAATAAATAAATAAATAGAAATACGAATTTTGGTGAGAAAATACTGTTAGCATTCTTGAACATAACAATTGAAATCTGGATAACAAAACTAATTTTTCTTTTTTTCTTTTTTTTTTTTTTTTTGAGACGTAGTCTGGCTCTGCCACCCAGGCTGGAGTGCAGTGGCCGGGTCTCAGCTCACTGCAAGCTCCGCCTCCCGGGTTCCCGCCATTCTCTTGCCTC
>NW_016869389.1:0-1114 GCF_001698545.2 Rhinopithecus bieti | reverse complement strand
GCCCGGCCAACACTGTGATTTTTAAACCTCTTGGTGTTGAGCCAAGTATTGTTCACAAAACGCATACTTCATAAACTCTTTTAAACCAACCACAGCTTTTCTATTACTAAAACTTGCTTAAATGACAAAAGACAGGTATTATCTCACAGTCTCTGTGAATTTTCAAACAGCGGAGTTCAGTTAAGCACACAGTTCCCTGCACATATAAAAAATGGAAAATATTGCAACAAAAAAAGATCTGGAATTTTCCATCCACACAGCTGTTGCTGCGTGGCATCTGTGGTGTAACCTTCACTTGATGGAACTAACTCCCATAATCCCACGCAAGAGAAATGATCCCATTCCATTACAGTCCTGTCACTATACAGGGCAATAGCATCAGAAATGATTAAGAAAAGAAGAAAAGACACCGCTCTCAAAAAAAAATGTGATGAAAAGTGTTACAGTGCACTAGACCAAGAATTTGAAAACTCATAGTAATTTCTATATTTGTGGGTTTCCAAATGACAGGTGATTACTTAGTATGCCCATTCTATTTATGTATCTATGTATGTATGTATTTATTTATTTATTTTTCGAAACGGAGTTTCACTCTTGTTGCCCAGGCTGGAGTGCAATGGCACGATCTTGGCTCACTGCAACCTCCGCCTCCCTGTTTCAAGCCATTCTCCTGCCTCAGCCTCCCGAGTAGCTGGGATTACAAGTATGCACCATCATGCCCGGCTAATTTTGTATTTTTAGTAGAGATGGGGTTTCTCCATGTTGGTCAGGCTGGTCTTGAACTCCTGACTTCAGGTGATCCACCAGTCTCAGCCTCCCAAAGTGCTGGGATTACAGGCTTAAGCCACCACGTCCGGCCGCCCATTCTTTTGCTCATAAATTATGAGAACAGAGAACAAGAGATATATGACTTCATCAGCTAGTCCTAAATTATGTTAGTCACTTATAGGAGACCTCACCGAGACCCCCACACATACATAATAGGGAGGATTTTCCTCGACAAACGTGGCCAATTCAGATTCATCAGTAGACAACTCTTTCTTTCACATCATATTCCTCACTTCTTTCCTGCTAGTCAAACGCTGCGCACAAAGAGGCTGCTTCTTGAAATGTT
>NW_016869388.1:0-2036 GCF_001698545.2 Rhinopithecus bieti | reverse complement strand
AAAATAATTATTCATATCAGATGAGCTTTTCATATTATTACTGAGTGTAGTTTACCTTTGCAGTAGTAAATTGATCATCAAAAAATTACCTTTAAAAATAATTGTATTGTTCTGATACTCTCTCCTACTGTGTTTCATGGTTACACAAGGAGCATGGATGAGCAACAAGGGCACTCCAATTCTGTTCACCTCAAAAAGGATTACATATTTTGACTGAATTAGCTAGCTGTAAAAAAACAATTTTACTATTGCCTTCCAAATTTAGCATTTATTTGCCTAGATTGTGCAAATCTAAAAAAATTGACAATAGGAATTTTCATCTGCTTTTGCTCCCTTGGAATTTCAAGTCAACCATTTAATTATCTAAATATTTCAGATCATGTAAAGATTTTTTTAAATGTAAGTTCAACAATCTGCCCAGTGAAAATCTTCTCTTTTATCATTTGCTATTTAAATACTGCAAATCAAACCATTTCTTGCTATAAAGAGATAATTAAATAACCGCAGGTTTTTGTGACTAAAGTTAGACCAGCTGATACAAAATGTTACAGATTCTACAGAACTCTAGGGATTGTATTTACACTCTCCAGAACTTGATTTTGTTTTGAGGTGAACAGAACTTCTATAGCTTTATGTTCAAGAGCTGTGTTTTACATAAACTATATTCAAATCTCAACCTTACAACTTATTCCTATTAGCTCTCTGTATATCTCAGAGCATCAGTTTCTTTTTTTTTTTTTTTTTTTGCCATAAATGATTTTAACACTTCTGAGAAATTTTTACTGAAATAATGATTGTAGACTAATAATAAATGTTGACAAACATTTGGATAAATGGAGTTCTTATACATTAATGAATGGAGCTGTCACTTGGTTCAAATACTTTGAAAAATTTTGACAGTATTCACTAGAGCTAAGCAGTGGCTTATCCCATGACCCAGTAATTATTAACATAATATGCATGATATGGGCACACAAGAAATGGAGTGCATATGTCCATCCAAAGAATATTCATAGCAGTTTGATTCCTGATACATAAAATAGAAAATTATCCAAGTATTCTTCAGTAAAAATGTAGGAAACAAATTATGGTCTCTCTCAACTTTGAAGAAATCAAAGAACTACAGATACACAAAGCATAAATGAATCTTACAGTCTCTATGTCGAGCAAAAGAATCAAGATACATGGTAATATATACTTTGTGATTTTATTTGTATGAAATTCAAGAATGGACAAAACTAATTTATGGCAATGACAGAATAGTGTTACATACTGGAGTGTCATATTGGCTCTGAAGTTATTAAAAGAAAAAAACTTCTGCTTGTCATAGAAACTACAATATATTGATCCCAGTAGTGTTTATTGGAGTGTACACATGCACAATAATTTGTCTAGGGATATATATGAGAAAATGCAGCAAATTGTCAAGGAAAAGCAAGCATTTTACTGTATGTAAGTTATGATTAAATAAGACGTTATATAAAGCAGCTTGAATGGTATCTGATAAATAATGTGCGAACATGTTCAGGAGAACATAGCCATAAGTCAAAATAAGTGTTATCTAAAACCCTTACATACCAATTCCCAATTACAATTACATTAAAGTGAACATAAACTAGCCAGAGAAATACTAAGTTTAATAATAATTTAAAAATTGACCAAGTATTCTCTAAATTATACATAAATGATATTTCGAATACCAACTGCACACCAATAAAATATTACACAATTTAATTCAGATGGTAGGAAATATCTGCATATTTAGACGATGTTCAGAAAATTTTACAGAAAAATAATTTGCCATCCATCTGTGAAACTGATAAGATGCTTAATGAAACTCATTTAATGCATAAAACATAAGATTTGATATGGTAGATATAATATCACATAAGAGAGGCATTACTCTTTATAAAAGAGTTGAATCAAACCAAATTCATTATTTTTTTGACACTAACAGAAATGAATGTCAGATGCAGTCTGTTGTACTTAATATATTATTTGATAAACTCGTTTTGACAGATGTTTTATACAATATT
>NW_016869386.1:0-1072 GCF_001698545.2 Rhinopithecus bieti | reverse complement strand
TTTATTTATTTATTTATTTATTTATTTATTTGAGAGAGGAGTCTAGCCCTGTCGCCCCGGCTGGAGTGCAAGGGCATGATCTCGGCTCACTGCAACCTCCACCTCCCGAGATCAAACGATTCTCCTGCTTCAGCCTCCGGAGTAGCTGGAATTACATGCGTGAGTCACTACGCCCAGCTAATTTTCGTGTTTTTAGTAGAGACGGGGTTTCACCATGTTGGCCAGGCTGCTCTTGGAACTCCTGACCTCGTGATCTGCCCACCTCAGTCTTCCAAAGTGCTGGGATTACAGGCGTGAGCCACTGCCCCTCGCCGGGAAAATTTTTAATGCGCAGTCTGTTTTGAACTGACATCAGTTGGGAAAAGCAAGATGAAGATTAATAAAGCTCGTATTCATTTTATTCTGAAGAACTATTCATCCATCCTCTACTTTGAGATTCAGATTTAACTGGCCCAAAATGAAATCAATTAGTTGTTACAATAAAAAATGTGTTTTGTTCCCAGTTTCCAACAGCTCCCACACCTTCATCTCCCACCTTTTTGCCCACTCTGCCGCTCTCCCACGCCCAGGGTTGGGTTGTCTGTGACTTCTCAGGCCATACCTACTAGCTCTTATTTCTCATGTTTTCTCGAGAACCATGTAAGGTCTGAGATTCTACCCAGCCTGCAGCTACAAGTTAGCTTGTCAGAGTTTGGTGGAGGCTGGCAAAATGACAGAGTCGTGGGTTAGAGGCAGGAGTCATACATAGCACAGCAGGCAGTGTTAGTTTCACTGACATCAGTTTCCCTTGCTCCCTCAAGTCCCAAGGAGGAGAGGTGGATCAGACCAGGTGAGTGCTGCACACATAGTGGGTTTGGGTCACAGCTAAGAGAATTTAAATTTAGGAATCCCCAGTCTTTGAAAGGGGACTACTAGCAAGCCTGCCCACCCTTTGCCTAGAGAGAGATGTTCTTATTAAGCTGATCAGGAAACAAATCTACCCTCTCCCCTGGAGGGGTTTCTAACTTCCAAGGCTGTTATATACAAGTATATGTCAATAAAAATATTTGAAAAAGAAAAAAAAATACTTTCA
>NW_016869385.1:0-1072 GCF_001698545.2 Rhinopithecus bieti | reverse complement strand
GGGAATATCCTCAGATAAATACTAGAAAGAAGCTTTCTAAGAAACTGCTTTGTGACGTATGAATTCACCTCACAGATTTTCACCATTCTTTTCAATTAGCACTTTGTTAACAGTGTTTTCATGGATTCTGCAATAGGATATTTCATAGAGCATTGAAACCTATGGTGATCAAGGGAATATCCTCAGGTAAAAACCCAAAAGAATCTTTCTGAGAATCTGCTGTGGGATGCATGATTTCATCTCAGAGAATCACACTGTTCTTTACATTGAACATTGTGCTAACACTGTTTTCTTGGAATCTGCAATGGGACATTTTGAAATGCATTGAACCTTAGGAAACAAGGGAAGTGTCCTTAGACGAAAAGTAGAAAGAACCTTTCTGAGAAACTGCTTTTTGATTTGTGAATTCTTCTCACAGAGTTACAGGATACTTTTCATGGAGCAGTTTGGTAGCACTGTTTTTGGGTAATCTGGAAAGGGATATTTTGAATTGCATTGAAACCTATGGTGAGAAAGAAAACATCCTTAGACAAAAACTAGAAAGGTTTCTGAGAAAGCTCTTTGTGATAGGTGAATTCATCTCACAGATTTACACCTTTCTTTTTATGGAGCAGTTTTCTAACCCTGTTGTCATGGAATCTGCAAAGGGATATTTGGGAGTGCATTCAGGCCTATAGTGAAAAAGGAAATATCCTCAGATAAAAAAGAGATAGAAGCATTCTGAGAAAATGCTTTGGATGTGTTCATTCCTCTAAGAGTATTACATGATTCTTTTCGTTGATCTTTTGTTAGCACTGCTTTTGGGGAATCTGAGAAGGCATATTTTAGATTGCATTGAAACCTGTATAGACAAAGAAAATATCCTCAGAGAAAAAACTAGAAAGAAGCTTTCTGAGAAAGTCCTCTGTGATGTGTGAATTCATCTCACAGAGTTACACCATTCTTTTCATTGATCACTTTGCTAACACTGTTTTCGTGGAATCTACAAAGGGATACTTCGGAGCACATTGATTCATATAGTGACAAAGGAAATATCCTCAGATAATTTGTATAAAGAACCTTTCTGAGGAAC
>NW_016869384.1:0-672 GCF_001698545.2 Rhinopithecus bieti | reverse complement strand
AAAAAAAATGGTGGGCAAAAGGTAAGCTAGTGAATATATTGTAAAACTTTTGTTTTCTTTTCTTTTTTCTTTTCTTCTTTCTTTCTTTTCTTTTTCTTTTTGAGACGGAGTCTCGCTCTTTTGCCCAGGCTAGAGTGCAGTGGCACTATGTTGGCTCACTGCGACCTCTGTCGCCTGAGTTCAAGCAATTCTCCTGCCTCAGCCTCCCGAGTAGCTGGTATTACAGGCGCCCACCACCACACCTGGCTAATTTTTGTATTTTTAGTAGAGACGGGGTTTCACCATGTTGGCCAGGCTGGTCTCGAACTCCTAACCTTAGATGATGCACCTGCCTTGGCCTCCCGTAGTGCTGTGGGATTACAGGTGTGAGACATCTCGCCTGGCCAGGATTCTTAATTAAATTACAGTATGTAATTTACATAAATTAAGGTGAAGACATAAATGATACTTTGTTTAATACCATGATGTATCTCCCCCAGCCCCAAGATTTGTATGTATATTTAAAAAAATTGAACTTAATACCTCTTTTAAAATACATAGTAAAGCTTGATATTAAATATGATTTCTACTTTATCCTTACATATAGGTGGAGTTTATAAAATTTGCTTTGTTAAAGTTGGATCCTTAAAGTTGGTATGGTAAAATAAAATGAAACCTTTTCTAGTTCAAAAA
>NW_016869382.1:0-670 GCF_001698545.2 Rhinopithecus bieti | reverse complement strand
GAGTGGAATGCACACATCACCAAGCATATTCTTAGAAAGCTTCTCTCCAGTTTTTATCTGACTATATTTCTTATTTGACCATAGGCCCGAATGTGATCCCAAATATCCCTTTGCGGATCCATCCATGAGGGAATTTCCAAGCACTATAAGGTAAAGAAAGCTTCATCTCTGTTAGATGAATAAACATAGCAAAAGCAGATTCAAAGAAAGCTTCTTTCAAGTTTTATCTGAAGATATTCTCTTTTCAAAATAGTTCTGAATGTGCTCCCGAAGGTCCCTTCGTGAATCCGTCCATGACAGTTTCCAAGCAGCTTAATGTAAAGAAAGCTTTATCTATGTGAGATGATTACGCATATCACAGAGTAGCTTCCTAGAAAGCTTCTTTCCAGTTTTTGTCTGAGGCTATTTCCCTTTTCACCATTGGCATCAACATGCTCCCGAATATCACTTGGATCCTTTTCTCCAAAACGGTTTCCCTCACGCTGTATGAGAAGGGTGGTGTATCACCGTGAGTGTAATGCACACGTCACAAAGCAGTTCCTCGGAAAGCTTCTCTACAGTTTCGGTCCAAACATATTTCCTTTTTCATCGTAAGCCTCAAACTGCTCCCGAATATCCCATCACACTCTCAAAATACACGGGTTAGAAAACTGCTCAATGAAAAGGGAGG
>NW_016869381.1:0-632 GCF_001698545.2 Rhinopithecus bieti | reverse complement strand
CATGGAGCAGTTTGCCAATACTGTTTTCATGGAATCTGCAAAGGTATGTTTGGGAGCGCATTGAGGCCTTTGGTGAAAAGGAATTATCCTCAGATAAAACTAGAAAGAAGGCCGGGCGCGGTGGCTCAAGCCTCTAATCCCAGCACTTTGGGAGGCCGAGACAGGCGGATCACGAGGTCAGGAGATCGAGACCATCCTGGCCAACACGGTGAAACCCCGTCTCTACTAAAAAATACAAAAAAAGCTAGCCGGGCGAGGTGGCTGGCGCCTGTAGTCCCAGCTACTTGGGAGGCTGAGGCAGGAGAATGGCGTAAACCCGGGAGGCGGAGCTTGCAGTGAGCTGAGATCCGGCCACTGCACTCCAGCCTGGGCGACAGAGCGAGACTCTGTCTCAAAAAAAAAAAAACTAGAAAGAAGCTTTCTGAGAAACTGCTTTGTGATATGTGAATTCATTTCACAGTGTTACACTGTTCTTTTCATTGAGTTGTTTGAAAGCACTGTTTTCCTTTAATCTCCAATGTGATATTACAGAGCATATAGAAGCTTATGGTGACATAGGAAATATCCTCAGACAAAAACCAGAAAGAAGATTTCTGAGAAACTGCTTTGTGATTAGTGACTTCATCTCACAG
>NW_016869380.1:0-1210 GCF_001698545.2 Rhinopithecus bieti | reverse complement strand
TAATAAAAAGGCATACACACAGAGCTCTACATCTTCTAAAACATACTTGATTGGTTGCTCTGAGAAAAATACAATAATCAGTTATAGTTCTAAAGCTGTCTCTAAGAACAAGTTGAAACATTTGACTAGGTTTTAGCCAAGAAGTAGAAATTTATATCACACCTATGATAGTATCTTTCTTTTATTTTTATTTTTTTAATTTTTTTACTTTTATTATTATTATTTTTTTGAGACGGAGTCTCGCTCTTTCACCAGGCTGGAGTGCAGTGGTGCTATCTTGGCTCACTGCAACCTCCGCCTCCCAGGTTCCAGCGATTCTCCTGCCTCAGTCTCTTGAGTAGCTGGGATTACAGGTGCCTGCCACCACGCCTGGCTAATTTTTGTCTTTTTAGAGATGGGGTTTCACCAAGTTGGCCAAGATGGTCTCAATCTCTTGACCTCGTGATCCTCCTACCTCGGCCTCCCAAAGTGCTGGGATTAAAGGCATGAGCCACTGCACCCGACCCTGACAGTGTCTTTTATTACTCTAGTGAACCTGCTCCTGACACTAAGAAATTGGGCAAAACATTCTACTCAAAGGAAAATAACCCCCCCTTTTTAATTTCTAACAGAAAAAAATTATTTATCTACATGTTTTCAGATTCAGTTTTAAAAGGCATGAACTACTGAGTCCTAGGTATTGTCACTCTGTCTCCTGCATTCTAGATGTGAATATACTGTTTATTTAATGAATGTATCTTAGTGGCAGACAGTATAAATGTATGTATATGTGCATGTGTTTCTGCATGCATCATGTGCACAGGTGTGCATGTTCAAAATCAAGAAATAAAGAATAGCCTATTGAGGTTAATAACAATATTTACTCCCTTTACCTACATTCACTAAAAGAATGCATTTATCTGTTTCATTTTAATTAATTTTAAACATTTATTAGCACATCTTTCTCACAGGCAATAGTCATCTAATGATAATTGCTTTATAATCTGATTAGGCCAGCACTGTGGACAATTTTACAGCTATAGTGAAAATGGTAAGACATCATTATTTTCCCCATTGTGGTCTAATTCCAATTCGTTTTAGATATTTTCTTTTGGGAAAATCAATCTGCCAATTAGTGAGTCTAATAGGGATATTTTAATGAAGAGCTTGAACTTTTAAAGAAATAGATCAGCCCACATAATATTGGCACTACAAATCTTTCATTCACTGA
>NW_016869379.1:0-203 GCF_001698545.2 Rhinopithecus bieti | reverse complement strand
AAAAAAAAAAAAAAAAAAAAAAAAATTAAAATCCTGCCTGAACCCATCTCCTGGCACCGCCCTTTATTGCTAAGAAGCTTTAGGTGAGGGGCCTTCCCTCTCTGGGCCTCAGTTGCCTCTGCTGTAAAATGGAGATATAATCCTTCCTGGGGTGAGTATTAAATAAGCGAATGTATAGAGAGGTATCTGTCCTGCTGCTGTTA
>NW_016869377.1:0-1211 GCF_001698545.2 Rhinopithecus bieti | reverse complement strand
GCAGGACACCAACCTGGCACAAGTATACATAAGTAACAAACCTGCACGTTATGCACATGTACCCTAGAACTTGAAGTATATATATAAAAAAAAATTTCTTAAGTAGTACACCACAAGCACAGGCAACCAAAGAAAAATGGACAAATGGGATCATATCAAGTTAAAAAGCTTCCGCACAGCAAAGGGTACTATCAAGGAAGTGAAGAAACAAACCACAGAATGGAAGAAAACATTTTCAAACTATGCATCTGGCAAGGAATTAATAATAAGAATACATAAGGAACTCAAACAACTCCATAGGAAAAAATGTAATAATCCCATCAAAAAATGGGCCAAACATTCTGAGTAGATATTTCTCAAAAGAAGGCACAAAAATTGCAAACAGACATATGTAACAGGCATATGTGCTCAACGTCACTGATTATCAGAGAAAGGTAAATCACAACTACAGTGAGATATCATCTCACCCCAGTTAAAATGGCATATAGTTATAGGGTAGTTAGGGGGTGGAGGAGAGATGGGGATGGTTAATGGTTACAAAAACAAGTAGAAAGTATGCTGTGTTTGGCAGCACACCAGGGTGACTATAGTCAATAATAACTTTTTTTTTTTTTTTCTGAAACAAATTCTTACTCTGTCACCCAGGCTGGAGTGCAGTGGTGCAATCTCGGCTCACTGCAACTTCTGCTTCCTGGGTTTAAGCAATTCTCCTGCCTCAACCTGGCTAATCTTTGTACTTTTTGGTAGAGATTGGGTTTCACCATGCTGGCCAGGCTGGTCTCAAGCTCCTGGAATCAAGTGATTCACCTTCCTTCGCCTCCTAAAGTGCTGAGATTACAGGCGTGAGCCACCATGCCTGGCAATAATAACTTAATTGTACATTTTAAAATAACTAAAAGAGTGTAATTGGATTGTTTGCAACTCAAAAAATAAATGCTTGAGGGTATGGATACCTCATTCTTCATGATGTGCTTATTTCACTTTGCATGCCTGTATCAAAAACTTCTCATATACCCCATAAATATATACACTTACTTTGTACCCACAAAAATTAAAAATATAAATATAAAAAGTTAAGTTTAATGTATTAAAAACTTGTTATTTATTCTTAAAGTTCATATTTCTTATTCAAGTATTATTTATAATGCAAAATAATTATTCTTAATATGAATTATCTTCATATTGATGCAATATATACATATTCATTTTGA
>NW_016869376.1:0-677 GCF_001698545.2 Rhinopithecus bieti | reverse complement strand
GGATTAAAGACTTAAACGTAAGACCTAGGACCATAAAATCCTAGAAGAAAACCTGGGAAATACCATTCAGGACACAGGCATGGGCAAAGACTTCATGTCTAAAACAAAAGCAAAAAAAGCAATGGCATCAAAAGCCAAAATTGACAAATGGGACCTAATTAAACTAAAGAGCTTTTGCACAGTAAAAGAAACTATCGTCAGAGTGAACAGGCAACTTACAGAATGTGAGAAAATTTTGCTATCTATGCATCTGACAAAGGGCTAATATCCAGAATCTACAAAGAACTTAAACATGTTTACAAGAAAAAAACAAATAACCCCATCAAAAGTGGGCAAAGGATATGAACAGACACTTCTCAAAAGAAGACATTTATGCAGTCAACAAACATATGAAAAAATGCTCATGATCACTGGTCATTAGAGAAATACAAATCAAAACCACAATGAGATACCATCTCATAGCAGTTAGAATGGTGATCATTAAAAAGTCAGGAAACAACAGATGCTGGAGAGGATGTGGAGAAACAGAACGCTTTTATACCGTTGGTGGGAGTGTAAACTAGTTTAACCATTGTGGAAGACATTGTGGCGATTCCTCAAGGATCTAGAACTAGAAATACCCTCTGACCCAGCCATTCCATTACTGGGTATATATCCAAAGGATTATAAATCATTCT
>NW_016869375.1:0-203 GCF_001698545.2 Rhinopithecus bieti | reverse complement strand
CCAAAGACATATCTATTTTGTCCAGGTTTTCATTGCTGCGGGCCTTCGGCGGCGGCGAAGAGGTCGCCGTGGCTCCCACCAGCCGGGTACCAAACCGGTTCATGGCTGGAGACGTCGCGCTGGGAGCGGGCGCCGGGAAGGCCGGAGTCGCAGGCCTGCCGCCTCCCACTCGCGCACGCAGCCCGCCGCACCGAGGGAGCGCG
>NW_016869374.1:12071-14043 GCF_001698545.2 Rhinopithecus bieti | reverse complement strand
CTTTCTCTGACTGTGTCTCTGTCTCTATTTCTCTCTTTCTTTCTGTTTCTGTCTGTCTCTCTGGCTCTACCTCGCCTCTATTTTGCTCTCTGCCTCTCTCTGTTTCCGTCTTTTCTGTCTTTCTCTGTCTCTGTGTCTCTCTCTGCCTCTATCTTTCTGTCTCTGTGTCTGTCTCTGTCTCTCTGTCTCTGCCTCTCTCTCTATATATATCTCATTCTCTGTCTCCCTCTCTCCTTCTCCCTCTCTCTCTTTGCTCCCTTCTCTCCATCACAGAACCCGAAGCAGGACCTGAGATCTCCCCAAGAAGGTGCCCTAGGGAGCCCCATCCCAGCTGAGGACGGGCAGAGTCAGGATTACCCCGGTGGCTCCTGGTCCCCACCCCGCCTTGGCTGTCTCCTGTCCACCAAGCATTTGTTCAAGTTTGAACCTTCCCAACACACCAGAGCCTTCGGATTTCCCTGGAGAATCCTATTTCGGCCACTCCGATGCTGCCACCGCGTCCATATCCTGGGTGGGTCCTGGCCCCACAGACTTCCCGCCGTGGCCGACTTCCTGGCACGGGTTGGTTGACCCCTCACCAGCTGTGAGGTGGGGTCCCTTGCCAGTGGGCAGACGAAAGCAGTCTCCCCTCCTTTCCCCAGCCATCCGGCCAGAATCCACAGCCTCAGGTGGTGGAAAGAGCACTGCGTGGGGAGTTCTACCCTCCCAGGTTGGCGTCTTCCTCAGAGTGGGACCCTGGAGCCTCAGGGCTCTCGTCTGCAAAATGGCGGTTTTAGGACACACAATTTCCTGGAGACAGGCGGGGCCCCTTAACAGCCAAGACACTTGTGGTACAAGAACTAGGAAACTGGGCTGGGCGCAGTGGCTCACGCCTGTCATCCCAGCGCTCTGGGAAGCCTAGGTGGGTGGATCACCTGAGGTCAGGAGTGCGAGACCAGCCTGTTCAAGACCAACCTGGCCAACATGGTGAAACCATCTCTACTAAAATACAAAATTAGCTGGGCGTGGTGGCGGGCGCCTGTAATCCCAGCTACTCGGGAGGCTGAGGCAGGAGAATCACTTGAACCCGGGAGGCAGAGGTTGCAGTGGGCCAAGACCGCACCACTGCACCCCACCCCGGGCAACAAAGCAAGACTCCATCTCAAAACAAACAAACAAACAAACAAAACCACACAGAAAACAAACAAAAGAACTAGGAAACTGTACTCAAATGGCAAGAACAATTGAATGAAGGTGGGGTGGAAGTTCAAATCCAGCTGCAGTATCAGCATTTTCCAAAATGTCTACAATTTTAACGTGTTACCTTGGACCAGGCACATGGCTCTCCTCTATAATCCCAGCTACTCGGGAGGCTGAAGCGGGAGGATCACTTGAGCCTAGAGGTTGAGGCTGCAGTGAGCTGAGATCATGCCACTGCACTCCAGCCTGGGTGATAGATGGAGACCCTGTCTGAAAAGAAAAGAAAAGAAAAGAAAAGAAAAGAAAAGAAAAGAAAAGAAAAGAAAAGAAAAGAAAAGAAAAGAAGACACCACAGGCCAGGTGCGGTGGCTCATGCCTATAATCCCAGCACTTTGGGAGGCCAAGGTGGGAGAATCGCTTGAGCCCAGGAGTTCAAGACCAGCCTGGCAAACGTAGTAAGACCCCATCTCTAGAATTTTTTTTGAGACGGAGTCTCGCTCTGTCACCCAGGCTGGGGTGCAGTGGCACAATCTCGGCTCACTGCAACCTCTGCCTCCCGGGTTCAAGCGATTCTCCTGCCTCAGCCTCCCCAGTAGTGGGACTATAGGTGCCTGCCACCACACCCGGCTAATTTTTGTATTTTTAGTAGAGACGTGATTTCACCATATTGGCCAGGCTGGTCTCAAACTCCTGACCTTGTGATCCACCTGCCTCGGCCTCCCAAAGTGCTGGGATTACAGGCATGAGCCACCACGCCCGGCCGAAAATTTTTTTTTTAAAAAAAAGAAAAGCG
>NW_016869374.1:4908-8130 GCF_001698545.2 Rhinopithecus bieti | reverse complement strand
TGTGTAGATGGATGGATGGGTGGGTGGACGGAGGGAGGGATGCGGGAGGGAGGGAGGGCTAGATGAAGGGAGGGAGGAATGGATGGATGGATGGATGGAAGGAGGGAGGGAAGGATGAATGGATGGATGGATGGATGGGCAGGTGTATGTGTAGATGGATAGATGGGCAGGGGGATGGATGAATGGATGGATGGATGGGTGGGTGGCTGGGCAGGTACATCTGTAGATGGATGGACGGGTGGGTGGATGGATGAATAAATAGATGGGTGGGTGGGTAGGTGTGTGAGTGGGTGGATGGATAGATGTGTGGGTGGGTGGATGGATGGACAGGCAGGTGCATGTGTAGATGGATGGGTGGATAGATGGATGGATGGTTGGATGGATGGATGGATGGATGGATGGATGGATGGATGGATAAATGGGTGGATTGGTAGATGGGTGGATGGGTGGGTAGATGGATGGATGGAGGTGTGACTGGATGGAGGGATGGGCAGGTGCATATGCAGATGGATGGATGAGTGGGTGGATGGGTGGATGGATGAATGGATGGATAGACAGATGAATGAATGGATGAGTGGGTGTGTGAATGGGTGGATGAATTGATGGGTGGGTGGTGGGTGATTGGATGGATGGATGAATAGGCAGATGAATGTATAGATGGATGGGAGGTGGATGGATGAATGGATGGATAGATAGGTGAATAAATGGATAAATGGGTGGATGAGTGGATGGGTAGATGGATGGATGGGTGGGTGGATGAATGGGTGGGTGGATGGATGGATGAATGGATGAATGGGCAGGTGAATGTGTAGATGGATGGGCGGGTGGATGGATGAATGGATGGATAGATAGGTGAATAGATGGATTAATGGGTGGATGGGTGGATGAATGGGTGGGTGGATGGATGGACAGAGGGATGGATGGATGGATGGATGGATGGATGGATGGATGGATGGATGAGCAGGTGCATGTGTATGTGGATGGATGGATGAATGGATGGACGGATGGATGAGTGGATGGGTGCATGGATAAGGATACACATGAATGGGTGAGGAGATGAATAGACAGTTAGGTGGACAATCGTCCCTGAGAGTCCCACTTCAATGGGGAATGCATGCCATCCCTTCCAAGGGCCTCTTGGCTCACAGGTATTGCACTTCCAGGATTGAATGTAGCCACCTGCCACTTCCCCGGGTCCCAGTCTCCCTGCACAGACTCACCCTGGGGGAGGGGACACAGAGTCCACGTTGCTGCCCCTCCCACGCTAGCCTGCAAACCTCCTCCCCAGCAAGAGCAGATCCAGGAGCCACGAATACGGTGGAAGATGCAAAATGGTAATTAATTTGTGGCGGGAGGGGGGTGTTAATACCTTAAAGACACGGGGACACATTGGCAACTCCTACCAATTAGTGACCTAACCCTGCAAGCATGCTCTCCGCGGTGTGGCCGAGTTGATTACTCTAATTAATTTTGCATCGACCCACATGGATCTGCTGGGAGAGGGCTGATCGGCGTGGGAGACAGACGCTGCCAACCTGCAGCACCCCCCTCACTGCCCAGTCCACAAGGTCAAACGCCATCCCACCTGGCCTCCCGGGTCCTGGGAAGGTGGGTCGCTCCTGACTCTCCAGGACACACGCCAAGACCTGCCTCCCTCCCATCTTCAAAAAGCAGAGGGGGGCCGGGTGCGGTGGCTCATGCCTGTCATCCCAGCACTTTGGGAGGCCAAAGTGGGTGGATCACCTGAGGCCAGGAGTTCAAGATAAGCCTAGGCAACATGGCAAAACCCAGTCTCCACTGAAAAACACAAAAAAATTAGCCGGATGCGGTGGCATGTGCGTGTAATCCCAGCTACTTGGGAGACTGAGGCAGGATAATTGCTTGAACCTGGGAGGCAGAGGTTGCACTCCAGCCTGGGCGACGAGCAAAACTCAGTCTCAGAAACAAACAAACAAAAAACCTCTGTAGCAAGCCCAGCGTGCCCTGCCATTGCTCTCCAGCCATGCTGCAGGCGTCCCAATTATCAGCCTGTAGTGTGTGGCAGTGACTGTTCCCAGCATGCCTCGCTCCTAGAGTGCACACCTGTGTATGCCCTCTGTGTCTTCCAGTGGTCTGTGCGCAGGGCTTGCAGGCAAAGGACAAGACGGGATCCAGTGACCCCTACGTCACCGTCCAGGTCGGGAAGACCAAGAAACGGACAAAAACCATCTATGGGAACCTCAACCCGGTGTGGGAGGAGAATTTCCACTTGTAAGTGCCTGGCTAGGTCCCTGGCCCCGTGTGGGGCACCCTGCTGGGGCAGCCAAAAGAGGGCTGCAAGCACAGGACTCACACTGGCCGCCTGACCCCCGCCTCTGCCTCCTCCTCCTACCACAGTGAATGTCACAATTCCTCCGACCGCATCAAGGTGCGCGTCTGGGACGAGGATGATGACATCAAATCCCGCGTGAAACAGAGGTTCAAGAGGGAATCTGACGATTTCCTGGGGCAGACGATCATTGAGGTGCGGACGCTCAGCGGCGAGATGGACGTGTGGTACAACCTGGGTGAGAGAAGCTGGGTTCTGAAGGGGGTGGGGACGGGTCCCAGGGATCCAGCCAGAACTGGAGCCCATGAAGAGCGGAGAGATCCGTTCTCAGGAGGAGTTTGGTCGAGGACCATAATCTGATGGGGGAGCCAGGGTCTAGGAGCCCAATATGATGGGAGCAGGAAGCACCCATTCCAGGAGGGTGAGCAGAGCCCAGAAACCTCTTAGTTCAGCTTAGAAGGGAGGGTGGGGGCAGAATCTCCATGTCCTAGTCTAATGGTGGAGGCAAGAAGCAAGAACTGGGAATCCTAGTCTGAGGGGAGAGACAGAGACCTAGGAACCAAATCTAAGAAAGAAGATTGAGCTAAATTTAAGAATCCTGGCTGGGGCCAGGCATGGTGGCTCACATCTGTAATCCCAGCACTTTGGGAGGCTAAGGCAGGTGGATCACATGAGGTCAGCGGTTCGAGACCAGCCTGGCTAACATAGTGAAACCTCGTCTGCACTAAAAATACAAAAATTAGTCTGGCGTGGTGTTGGGTGCCTGTAGTCCCAGCTACTCAGGAGGCTGAGGCAGGAGAATTGCTTGAACCCAAGAAGAGGAGGTTGCAGTGAGCTGAGATCATGCCACTGCACTCCAGCCTAGGCAACAAGAGCAAAACTCGCTCTCAAAAAAAAAAAAAAAAAAAAAAAAA
>NW_016869374.1:0-1897 GCF_001698545.2 Rhinopithecus bieti | reverse complement strand
CTGGGTGGCAGAGCGAGACTCTGTCTCAAAAAAAAAAAAAAAAAATCGTCAATTGTATTTCAATAAAACTGAGGTGAGAGGAAGAAAAATACAAAACAATTGAAGGACAAAAAAGAACGTGGAAGAAATAGAGACACATCCCAACTGCGGGGAGAAACAAGCAAATAATGTTACCACGTCAGTTTCCTCTGTGTTAATCCATACACCTTTATTTCAATACCAATCAAAATTCCAATCCAAATTTTTTTTCAGAGTGAAGGAGAACTGAACACAATTATTTTAAAATTCATATGGCAGAATATACATTTCAGACTTACCAGGATTTTTTTTTTTAAGAAAGCAGAAGGGCATTTGTTTTTGCAAGAAGTTGAAACGTATTGTAAAATGACAATAATTATAAAGTTACAATATCGTTTACCTAAAAACTAATCAAAATGTATATTAACTTAGAGTGGAATTGAGGAGTCTTTTCCTTTTTGGCGGGGAAGGCTGTGGTTGGCATAACTGGGTACCATTAAGAATATAATAGGCTGGGTATGGTGGCTCACGCCTGTAATCCCAGCACTTTGGGAGGCCAAGGCGGGTGGATCACCCAAGGTCAGGAGTTCGAGACCAGCCAGACCAACATGGTGAAACCCTCTCTCTATTAAAAAAATACAAAAATTAGCTGGGCGTGGTGGCAGGCGCCTGTAGTCCCAGCTACTCGGGAGGCTGAGGCAGGAGAATCGCTTGAACCTGGGAGGCGGAGGTTACAGTGAGCCGAGATAGCGCCGTTGCACTCCAGCCTGGGTGACAGAGCGAGAATCTGTCTCAAAAAAAACAAAACAAAACAACAAAAAAGAGTATAATAAAGAAGCTGGAGACTGTGGTGGTGCACACCTGTAACTCCAGCTACTTAGGAGGCTGAGGTGGGAGGATCCCTAGAGCCAGGAAGTTCAAGGCTGCAGTGAGCTCTGATTGAACCATTGCACTCCAGCCTGGGCAACAGAGCAAGACCCTATCTCTACAAAAAAGTAGAGACTCTGTCTCAAAAAAAAAGTGTGTATATATGTATATATATAAACACACACATATATATAAAATATTAAATAATGTGGGTTGTGTATTCCGTTATGTCAAAGAAAATCCATTGCTCAGAATCTAAAATCTCTCACAATTGTAAAGAGATATTTGTATAATGGTCATTGCAGTATTCTTTGACTAGTTTTTTTTTTTAATTGGCAATAGGCTGGGCACGGTGGCTCATGCCTGTAATCCCAGCACTTTGGGAGGCTGAGACGGGCGGATCATGAAGTCAGGAGATCGAGAACATCCTGGCTAACACGGTGAAACCCTGTCTCTACTAAAAAATACAAAAAACTAGCCGGGCAAGGTGGCGGGCGCCTGTAGTCCCAGCTACTTGGGAGGCTGAGGCAGGAGAATGGCGTAAACCCGGGAGGCGGAGCTTGCAGTGAGCTGAGATCTGGCCACTGCACTCCAGGCTGGGCTGAGCGAGACTCCGTCTCAAAAAAAAAAATTGGTAATAATATAAATGTCTGTATTAATCAGGGTCCTGGCTATGGTTAAATTGATTGCAAAACTGGTCTCAATTCTTCACACTGTCTGGGTGCGGTGGCACAAGCCTGTAATCCCAGCACTTTGGGAGGCCAAGGCAGGTGGATAACTTGAGGCCAGAAGTTTGAGACCAGCCTGGTCAACAAGGCAAAACCCTGCCCCTACTAAAAATGCAAAAATTAGCCAGGCGTGGTGGCATGTGGATATAGTTCCAGCTACTCGGGAGGCTGAGGCAGAGAATGGCGTGATCCTGGGAGACAGAGGTTGCAGTGAGCCGAGATAGTGCCACTGCACTCCATCCTGGGTGACAGAGTGAGACTCCGTCTCAAAACAAAACAAAGAA
>NW_016869373.1:0-682 GCF_001698545.2 Rhinopithecus bieti | reverse complement strand
GTGAGCTGAGATCCGGGCCACTGCACTCCAGCCCGGGCGACAGAGTGAGACTCCGTCTCAAAAAAAAAAAAAAAAAAAAAAAAGAGACCACCTTAACCAACACAGTGAAACCCCGTCTCTACTGAAAATGCAAAAAAATTAGCTGGGCACAGTGGCACACGCCTATAATCCTGGCTACTCCGGAGGCTGAGGCAGGAGAATTGCTTGAATCTGGGAGGCGGAGGTTGCAGTGAGCTGAGATCACGCCACTGCACTCCAGCCTGGGCAACAGAGTGAGACTCCATCTCAAAAAACAAACAAACAAACAAAACAACAACTAGATCTCCAAAAGAACTCACTCACAATTGTGTGGACAGCACCAAAGAGATGGCATTAAGCCATTCATGAGGGATCCTCCCCCATGATCCAATCCCCTCCCACCAAGCCCCACCAATAATATATGGACTTTTTTTTGTTTTTTGTTTTTTTTTTTTTGCCCTAAGGGAGGAAAAATTTTCTGAATCCCTGTGGTTAGACTCTGTCCAAAAAGAGAGAAGGGGCTGGGCATGGTGGCTCACGCCTGTAATCCCAACACTTTGGGAGGCCGAGGCGGGCGGATCATGAGGTCAGGAGATGAAGACCATCCTGGCTAACACAGTAAAGCCCCGTCTCTACTAAAGATACAAAAAAATTAGGCCGGGCG
>NW_016869372.1:0-825 GCF_001698545.2 Rhinopithecus bieti | reverse complement strand
CCTTCCAGTCTCAGTGTTATACCTCTCTTCTCATACAACGTCGGGGAAACCCTTTTGGAGAGACAGCTACCAAGTGTAATTCGGGAGCATGTTGATGCCAATGGTGAAAAGGGAAATAGCCTCAGAGAAAAACTGGAAAGAAGCTTTCTAGGAAACTACTCTGTAATATGTGTAATCATCTAGAGAAATGTATCTTTAACTACATAGATACAACTTTCTTTACATTACACAGCTTGGAAACTGTCATGGACGGATCCACGAAGGGACCTTCAGTAGCACATTCAAGACTAGAGTGAAAAACAAGATATCTTCAGATAAAACCTGGTAAGCATCTTTCTGTGAATCTGCTTTTTGCTATGTTTATTCATCTCACATAGATGAAGCTTTCTTTACATTAGGCAGCTTGGAAACTCGCATCTGAATTGATCAGCGTTGGGGTATTTGGGATCACATTTGGGCCTATGGTGAATGAGGAAATATAGTTACATAAATACTGGAGAGAAGCTTTCTGAGAAACTGCTTGGTGATGTGTGCATTCCAATCAGGAAATTATAACTTTCTTCTCATAAGGCACAGTTTGAACACTGTTCCTGTAAAACCAAAAGAGTGATATTCAGAGCACATTAAAGACTTTGGCAAAAAGTGAAATGTCATCCAATAAAAAAACGAAAGAAGCACTCTAAGAAACTGCTCTCTGAAATGTCCATTCTTTACACAGGGGTTAAAGCTTACTTTACATTTCCCAGTTTGAAAGTCAGTCTTTGAGGGTTCCGCTAAGGGATCGTAAGTGACAACCGGAGGCCTGTGTGAGGCAAGGAAATGTCT
>NW_016869371.1:0-825 GCF_001698545.2 Rhinopithecus bieti | reverse complement strand
GCCTCCCGGGTTCACGCCATTCTCCTGCCTCAGCCTCCCGTGCAGCTGAGACTACAGGGCGCCCGCCACCTCACCCGGCTAATTTTTGTATTTTTAGGAGAGAATGGGTTTCACCGTGTTAGCCAGGATGGTCTCGATTTCCTGACCTCGTGATCCGCCCGTCTCGGCCTCCCAAAGTTCTAGGATTACAAGCTTGAGCCACCGTGCCGGGCCAATTTTTTTTGTATTTTTAATAGATCCAGCCAGGATGGTCTGGATCTCTTGACCTCGTGACCCACTCACCTCGGCCTCCAAAAGTGCTGGGATTATAGGCGTCAGTCACTGCACCTGACCTATGCGTATCTTTTAAAGAACACTTTAAAATAGGTTATTCCAGTTTGCCAAATATTTATTTAATCACTGCAACTTCATGGCATCTAAATGGTGGGAAATAGCTATATACATCATTTCTACCTAAACATATCTGTTAGCAGGTATTAAACATCTAAAAAGGCATATACTATAGTAGCATAAAATTAATATAATAGTATCGATACACAAATTTTGTAATTCTCTGTCTTGTATATATACATTTTAATTATTTTACTAATACAAAGAAGATAATTTTCTTGTGACAGTATCAGCTGATGCTTTTAATTCCAGATGGCAGAATGAAGATGAATAGGTAGTACCTAAAAAGTTTTGACTTTATGTGAGGAAGACTTTTGCAGCAATTAAAGCCTACATTCAGCACACATATCCTAATAAGGACAAGCTTCTACATAAGCACAATATCATTATCAAAATTGTTAAAAATTAATAATAATTTCATGTCATCTAATTCAG
>NW_016869369.1:0-519 GCF_001698545.2 Rhinopithecus bieti | reverse complement strand
GGGAGCCTTGGCCTCCCAAAGTGCTGGGACTACAAGCATGAGCCACCATGCCTGGCCTTTTTTTTCTTTTTTTTGAGACGAGTCTTGCTCTTTCGCCCAGGCTGGAGTGAAGTGGTTGTTCACTGCAACCTCTGCCCCCCGGTTCAAGCGATTCTCCTGCCTCAGCCTCCTGAGTAGCTGGGATTACAGGCATCTACCACCACATCTGGCTAATTTTTGTATTTTTAGTAGAGACGGGGTTTCACCATGTTGGCCAGGCTGGTCTTGAACTCCTGACCTCAAGTGATCCACCTGCCTTGGCCTCCCAAAGTGCTGGGATTACAGGTGTGAGCCACTCTGCCCAACTGCCCCTGGCATTTTCTACTTGCTTTTTTTTTTTTTTTTGAAACAGCATCTCGTGCTGTCACCCAGGCTGGAGTGCAGTGGCACCATCTCGGCTCACTGTAGCCTCGACCTTCTGAACGCAAGCAGTCCTCCTGCTTCAGCCCCCAAAATATCTGTGACTATAGGCATGCACCA
>NW_016869368.1:0-670 GCF_001698545.2 Rhinopithecus bieti | reverse complement strand
TATGTGATTTTTTGGCTTTTCTTTCCTTTTAAATTTCTTTTTTTTTTTTTTTATTTTTGGGGTCTTTTTTTAGTTTGCTTTTGTTTTTTTGCTGGTGGAATACCAAAAAATATGACATAAGCAGGAGAATAATAAGTACTTGTATATTCGAACTCCTTTTTGTTCAAATATATAATGGTCATGTTGTCTTGACCATTATGTGAAGTCTGGTCTGGACTCATTAAAAGTGAAAGAACATGCTGAGACAATGTCCCAACTGTACCAGCCACCCTGGTGGGTCTCGGCACACAGAAAACCCACAGCTGAATGCCGCTTCGTGAGAAACTCAGGCAAGCCCCGCAGAACAACTGCCCAGCCAGCCCATGAAACTGAGAAAACAAAACAAAGTAAAAAAAAAAAAAAAAACACAACTCATTATTTAAGATGACTAAGATATGAGATGGTATGTTATATAACAGACAAAAGAGTTCCTTATTCTACTTACCATCTCCCTTTGGCTCCTTGGAACGTAATCTTCATTTCTTAGTTTATTTTTCTTTTTTCCCCTATATTTTTCCAAGATTGATTTCATCTCCTTCTGTTATTTAGCTTTGATGGCAGGCCTTCTCTTCCCTGAGTTCTTTACTTCTGCTGAGTATTTTCCTTCTTTTTTTTTTTTTTTTTTGGGGTG
>NW_016869367.1:0-2632 GCF_001698545.2 Rhinopithecus bieti | reverse complement strand
AGACAGAGGGGCCCTGAGAGCTGCTGGCTGCCCATTTTTTCGGTTATTTCTTGATCATACGCTAAACAAGGGGTGGATAATTCTTGCCCCTCTTTTAGACCATGTAGAGTAACCTTCTGACGTTGCCATGGCATTTGTAAACTGTCAGGGCCCTGGTGGGAGTGTAGCACTGAGGACGGCCAGAGGTCACTCTCATCACCACCTTGGTTTTGGAGGAATTTGTCCGGCTTCCTTATTCCAAACTGTTTTCTTTGTTGTTGTTTGTTTTTTTGAGACGGAGTCTCGCTCTGTGGCCCAGGCTGGAGTGCAGTGGCCGGATCTCAGCTCACTACAAGCTCCGCCTCCCGGGTTTACGCCGTTCTCCTGCCTCAACCTCCCGAGTAGCTGGGACTACAGGCGCCCGCCACCTCACCCGGCTAGTTTTTTGTATTTTTTAGTAGAGACGGGGTTTCACCGTGTTAGCCAGGATGGTCTCGATCTCCTGACCTCGTGATCCGCCCGTCTGGGCCTCCCAAAGTGCTGAGATTACAGGCTTGAGCCACCGCGCCCGGCCCCAGACTGTTTTATCAGCAAGGTCTTTATGACCTGTGGCTATTGCCAACTTCCTGTGTCATCCCGTGACTTAGAACGCCTTAACCATCTGGGGATGCAGCCCAGTAGGTCTCAGCTTCATCTTGCCCAGCTCCTAATCAAGATGGAGTTGCTCTGGTTCACACACCTCTTACAGAACAGTCTCTGCTGTTTCGCCCTCCGGACCAGCCAGAACATTTCTCTCGCTGTCTCTCCACTCTCCCTGGGACACCGCTAGGTCTCTGCTCCTGAGAGCCAGGGTGTTCGCCTTGGAGGCACGTGGAGTCCGTTTTCCGCATTGTGTGGCTGTGGGCCTGGTGCTAGTGAGGCAGGAAAATGAAGCCTGGAGACAGGGAGCGTAAGGCCGATTCACACCTCAGGTATGACAGGAAATAGCCTCTCCATAGGGCCTGCGCCCAGTAAATGACTCTGTAACTTTATTTCATCCTCCATAAGGCCTACACCCAGTAAATAACTTTGTAACTTTACTTCATCCTCTCCATTTACATAGGGCGTACACCAAGTAACCAATGGAATCTTCTAGAAGGTATTTAAACTCCCCAAAATTCTGGAACGGGGCCCTTCAGCCCCACACTCTGACCACTCCCACGCTGTGGTGTGTGCTTTCATTTCCAGTAAATCTCCTCATTCCTTCCTTACTTCATATGTTTGGTCCAGTTCTTTGTTCAAGACACCAAGAACCTGGACACCCTCCACGGGTAACGACATGAAATTCATATTCCCCAGCGGCTCTGCCCTTTTAAAGAAGAGAGACTTTGGGTGTTACTTTACCTCTACAGGGGCTGAAAAGCACCCCAGGCTGGGAGCAGAAGGCCCAGCCCAGCTGCTATTGGTGGGCAGCACCCCGCACCCAGGCCACAGAGCAGAAGACGCTCAGAAAGGTCTCTTTCTAAACACATCAAAACCCAGTTTTGTTTTGTTTTTTGGCTTTTTTTTTTTTTTTTTTTTTTTGTTAAAGCAAAACACCCAAGTTTCATCTCAGACTTCCTGTGGGAGAACCAGCAAAGCCCTGTGTCTGCCCAGGCACGTTCCTGTGGAGAAGCCCCGACTGGTTTCCAGGGCAGGAAGCCTGGCCCAACTGTGTGGACTGTGCCAGGGAGTCGGCCTCAGGCCAGGCACAGAGCCGGCCCCAGAGGCCGGGGTGAAACACAAGCTGTGAGCTGCCAATCAGAAACGGAGCAACAGGACACTATTTTCATGATGAGATTCTGGGTTTTTCCCTGATGTTTGTTTCCTGAGTTTTTTTGTTTTGTTTTTCCCTTCCCAGTATTTCTGGACTTGAACTTTAGAAGTTCAACTTCTCGGCCGGGCGCGGTGGCTCAAGCCTGTAATCCCAGCACTTTGGGAGGCCGAGACGGGCGGATCATGAGGTCAGGAGATCGAGACCATCCTGGCTAACACGGTGAAACCCCGTCTCTACTAAAACATACAAAAAAATTAGCCGGGCAAGGTGGTGGGCGCCTGTAGTCCCAGCTACTCGGGAGGCTGAGGCAGGAGAATGGCGTGAACCCGGGAGGCGGAGCTTGCAGTGAGCTGAGATCCGGCCACAGCACTCCAGCCTGGGTGGCAGAGCAAGACTCCGTCTCAAAAAAAAAAAAAAAAAAAACTTCAACTTCTCTGAGGTTTAGCTTGGCAGGAGGAGGGGGATTAATTATCATACCGTAATTTCTCCTGCGATACTGGATTTGGGAAAGGGTATATATCTTAATTTGGCATTCTGAATTGCTTGCGTTTGATTAAAAGCGTGACTTCTACTATGTAGGGTCCAGCCCTACGGGGCTTGGCAGGTGTTCTCACCATGTGTGGAGAGATCGTAAGAAATAAATACACAAGGCCGGGCGCGGTGGCTCAAGCCTGTAATCCCAGCACTTTGGGAGGCCGAGACGGGCGGATCACGAGGTCAGGAGATCGAGACCATCCTGGCTAACACGGTGAAACCCCGTCTCTACTAAAAACTACAAAAAAAAACTAGCCGGGCGACGTAGTGGCGCCTGTAGTCCCAGCTACTCAGGAGGCTGAGGCACGAGAATGGCGTGAACCC
>NW_016869366.1:0-271 GCF_001698545.2 Rhinopithecus bieti | reverse complement strand
TCCTTCCACCTTCTTCCACCACCTTCCACCTTCCACCACCTTCCACCTTCCACCGCCTTCCACCACCTTCCACCTTCCACCTTCTTCCACCACCTTCCACCCTCTTCCACCACCTTCCACCTTCCACCTTCCACCTTCCACCACCTTCCATCTCCCACCACCTTCCACCACCTTCCACCTTCCACCTTCCACCACCTTCCACCACCTTCCACCTTCCACCACCTTCCACCACCTTCCACCACCTTCCACCACCTTCCACCTTCCACCTTCC
>NW_016869365.1:0-673 GCF_001698545.2 Rhinopithecus bieti | reverse complement strand
TATTTTAAATAACCAAACATAAGAATAATTGGTGTCCCTGAGGAAGAAGAGAAATCTAAAACTTTGGAAAACTTATTTGAGGAAATAATCTAGGAAAACTTCTCTGGTCTCACTAGAGATCTAGACATCCACATATAAAAAGCTCAAAGAGGCCGGGCGCGGTGGCTCAAGCCTGTAATCCCAGCACTTTGGGAGGCCGAGACGGGCGGATCACGAGGTCAGGAGATTGAGACCATCCTGGCTAACCCGGTGAAATCCCGTCTCTACTAAAAAATACAAAAAATTAGCCGGGCGAGATGGCGGGCGCCTGTAGTCCCAGCTACTCGGGAGGCTGAGGCAGGAGAATGGCGTGAACCCGGGAGGCAGAGCTTGCAGTGAGCCGAGATCGCGCCACTGCACTCCAGCCTGGGCGACAGAGCCAGACTCTGTCTCAAAAAAAAAAAAAAAAAAACTCAAAGAACACCTGGGAAATTCATTGCAAAAAGATTATCACCTAGGCACATAGTCATCAGGTTAGCTAAAGTCAAGATGAAGGAAAGAATCTAAAGAGCTGTGAGCCAAAAGCATCAGTAACCCAAAAGGAAAACCTAACAAATTAACAGCAGATTTCTCAGCAGAAATCTTGCAAGTCTGAAAGGATTGGAGTCCTATCTTCAGCCTCCTTAAACAAAAT
>NW_016869364.1:0-825 GCF_001698545.2 Rhinopithecus bieti | reverse complement strand
TTTTTAATCATTTCCCTAAGGTCTTGCATATCCTCTCGGTGGGCTGCATTACTATTGTCCCACCGGGGTCTTGGTTGGGGAATTTTTGATCTGCTGCATGAACTTTTTTGCCAGGAGGGTATTCATGTTCCCAGGCTACCATAGCAACTCTGCGGATCATGCTTCTTTCTTCCCCTGAGAGGAGGATGCCTAGGATGGACATTAACTCAGCCCAAGTGTATAACTATGGTCCTAGAAATTGGTTAATTTGATCTGTTACTCCATATGAGTCGTCTAATAGTGTGGCTTGAGCTCTGTTTTTAGGTTTCAGACCTCTGAGCTGGTTAAAGGAGCATTTACAAAGCCAATGCTGGCTCCTCCTCCTAGGGATACCTCTCTTAAGGGGAAGAGAGATGGAGCTGATTCTTCCAAGTTAGAGGGGAAGGGAAAGCCCTGAATAGCCTTTTTATGTTGCTCTATCTCACATTGAAGTCCTTTCAGGGAAGGGTACTTAGGCTGGCAGTGAGCAGGCTCTTGGGACGATTCCCAAGAGGCAGGGTTATAAGTAGGGGGATGATGTGGGTAGGAGAAGGGTCTGTGACAACTACCTCTGCTTGAAGGGGAGGGAGGTTGGGGTTAAGGGGTATTGGACGGGGGAAGGTGGTAGAGGAGGTTCCATGTGTTGGTGAGCTGTCTAGGAATAGGGACCTTATCTTTCTCAGAGGAGTTAATTTCTGACTTGCTCCCTCCAATCTTTAGAGGGTAAAGAAGGACAGGTCCTTGTTACCAACATAGAGAATAGTCTGTTTCCATGCCCTATTAAAAGCTGACAAATCCAATCCTCAT
>NW_016869363.1:0-1881 GCF_001698545.2 Rhinopithecus bieti | reverse complement strand
CATCTGGGTTCTTTTCATAGATAATAAAATATTTGTTGTGCATCCACTATGTAATAGGAACATTCTAGAAATGGGGCATGTAGCCATCAACAAGACAGACAACTCACTGCAGAGTGGGAGAAAATAAAAACAACCCTTCTCGGCCAGGCGCAGTGGCTCAAGCCTGTAATCCCAGCACTTTGGGAGGCCGAGATGGGCGGATCACGAGGTCAGGAGATCGAGACCATCCTGGCTAACACGGTGAAACCCCGTCTCTACTAAAAAATACAAAAAACTAGCCGGGCGAGGTGGCGGGCGCCTGTAGTCCCAGCTACTCGGGAGGCTGAGGCAGGAGAATGGCGTGAACCCGAAAAGGTGGAGCTTGCAGTGAGCTGAGATCCGGCCACTGCACTCCAGTTTGGGTGACAGAGCGAGACTCTGTCTCAAAAAAAAAAAAAAAAAAAACCCTTCTCTGTGGTGAGCTAGAGATTAGTATGAAAAAGGGTTTTAAACTTTCAATTGATTATGGAGGAATGTGGCTATTCATACATCTCTTCCTTTGCTCTCTCCTGTTTTTATAACTTTCAAGGTTCATGGGCACTGCATGTGCAGGCATAACACGAAGGGCTTAAATTGTGAACTCTGCATGGATTTCTACCATGATTTACCTTGGAGACCTGCTGAAGGCCGAAACAGCAACGCCTGTAAAAGTAAGTCTCTGATGAAGGAACATTTTTTTTTCTTTCTTTTTCTTTTTTTTTTCTAAGATGGAGTCCTCTCTCTCGCCCTGGCTGGAGTGCAGTGGCGCTATCTCTGCTCACTGCAAGCTCCCCCTTCCGGGTTCATGCCATTTTCCTGCCTCAGCCTCCCAAGTAGCTAGGACTATAGGTGTGAAGGGACATTTTAAATCTATTCAGGCTCTAGTATCCATTTCCTAATTAGAGGTACTGTAACAGTATACTGTTTTGCAGAGGGAAGAAAAGTTACTGTCTTTTTTCCAGCTTCACCCTGATACTCCTAGACAACAGTTAAATTAATTAATATTTAGACAGTTAAATTTAACTAGACAGTTAAATTAATTAATATTTACTGAGCAGCCCCTACGTGTTTGACACTGACCTGAGTAGTTTGGCAGCTACAGTAGAAAACTAAGGTGCTGTCCTTGAGATTGTACCTGGTTTTTTTGTTTTGTTTTCTTCGTTTGTTTGTTTGTTTTGTTGCCTGGGCTGGAGTGCAGTGGCACGGTCGGCTCACTGCAACCTCTGCCTCCCGGGTTCAAACGATTCTCCTGGAGGAGCTGAGATTACAGGCGCACGCCACCATGCCCTGCTAATATTTTTTGTATTTTAGTAGAGAAGGGGTTTCATCATGTTGGTCAGGCCGGTCTTGAACTCCTGACCTCAAATGATCCACCCACCTCGGCCTCCCAAAATGCTGGGATTACAAGTGTGAGCCACCGCGCCAGGACTTCATTTCTACCTGTTTTAAGGCAAGATGACCACGAGAGAAAATGAAAGAAAATATGGCATGGTAGCTGGTGAAGGTCTAAGAGATATGGAGTAGTGTTTTCAACCCTGTTTCTGTGCCAGCCCAGCTGCGACCTCTGGCATACCTCCCTCTATCCATCTCAGGGGTTTTATCTGGGTGGAGGTGTAGCCAGCAACACCACTGCCCCTCCCCACTCCACACACAGTGATTCTGATACATGTCCTCCCCTTGAAGAGCAGCTCTGCCTTTGCTCCCACTGAGAAGGACTATTTGAGAAGTTCAGCAACCAGTGAGAGCTGGAGTGGTCAAGGCTTTGTTTGTAGGTAAAACCCAGATGGCCCTTGATGGATAGTTAACTTGGAGAAGGAAGAAAGAAAGGAAGGGAGGGAGGGAGGGAGGGAAGAGGGGAAGGAA
>NW_016869362.1:0-1388 GCF_001698545.2 Rhinopithecus bieti | reverse complement strand
CCTTCCTTCCTTCCTTCCTTCCTTCCTTCCTTCTTTCTTTCTTTTCTTTTTTCTTTCTTCTCTTTCTTTCTTTCTTATTTCTTTTCTCTTTCTTTCTTTCTTTCTTTCTTTCTTTCTTTCTTTCTTTCTTTCTTTCTTTCTTTCTTTCTTTTTTTTTTTGACAGAATCTTGCTGTGTTGCCTAGGTGGAGTGCAGTGGCACAATCCCTGCTCACTGCAACCTCCACCGCCTGGGATCAAGCAGTTTTCCTGCTTCGGCATCCCGAGTAGCTGGGACTACAGGTTCCTGCCACGACGTCTGGTTAATTTTTGTCTTTTTAGTAGAGTCGGGGTTTCACTATGTTGGCCAGGCTGGTCTCAGACTCCCGACTTCAAGTGATCCACCCACCTCAGCCTCCCAAAGTGCTGGGATTACAGGCCTGAGCCATCCACCTGGCTACAGTTTGTATTTTCTATCTTCATTTTATGCTTAGTTATTTTTGTTGTTGTTGTTTTAGATCCTGGACATTGTAAATTTGGCATTGTATGTTATGCAATTTTGTTGTATTCTTTTAAATAGTACTAAATTTTGTTCTGACAGTTAAACTACTTGGAATCAATTGGATTCTGTCAAGTCTTGTTTTTAAGCTTTAAGAGCAGAGTAACTTTTATTTTAGGATGAATTTAGCCTTATTTATATTGTGACACTCTTCTGAGGATTCTTCCTGATGTTCTATGTATTATGAGGACCTTGCATTCTGGCTGATTCAAATGCAAACTATTTCCCCTTTGTGAGTTCCAGAATTTTTCTGCTTCTTTCTCTCTAGTGATTCTTTCCCAAGCTTTAGATAGTTTCCTTTTACAAATGAATAGATCAATATTTGGCCAAAGAGTTGAGAACTCTGAAAAACTCCAGAGCTAGAAGCAGCTCTCTTCTGTTTGGTATTTTGTCTTACAAATTCTAACAATCATGGTCTTCCCCATTTCTGATGTCCATCTTTTTAATTTGGGGAGATTGCTGCTGGGCTGTTTGGGTTCTCCTTCTCTGCGCAATAGTTGGAAACTGCTTCCTGGCAGTAAAATGGGGCAATGGTAGGTCTCACCTCTTTCCTTTCTTTTGGAGTTCACAGTCTTATTTTGCCTCATATCCAGTGATTGAAAACATTGTATTACAGGGCCAGGTGTAGTGGCTCAGGTCTGTAATTCCATCACTTTGGGAGGTTGAGGCAGGAGGACTGTGCTCAAGAGTTCAAGACCAGCCTGGGCAACATGGTGAGACCTCATCTCTAAAAAAAAAGAAAACAGAAATAAAAAACATTGTATTGTATTGTATACTTTTGTTCAGTTTTCTATGTATTGTATTGCATACTTTTGTCCAGTTTTCTAGTTTTCTCCACAATTCTATCATGG
>NW_016869361.1:0-825 GCF_001698545.2 Rhinopithecus bieti | reverse complement strand
GAAATCATTTAGACTTTGTTCTTGACAAAATTATTGCAAGTTCTAATTTAATTTATTATAATAAATATAGTATTATACAAAAGCAAAGACATGAGGGAACAACAATTAAAATTATTGGCACACTTGAGCTCTAAGAGAAACCATATCACTTTAAATGTTTTAAGTTTAGTGTACTGTAGCATTTTTCTCAAGCAGAGTCTGGAGTGATCTATTTATGATACAGCTACACAAATACAAAAAAAAATGCATTAACTATTTTATATCATTATAGTTTATAACACTGAAATTTCAGAGCTCTTGGGAGAATGAATAGTTGAAATCATAATATGTCATATATCATAATATACTCAACTTACTTTTGCTGTTGTTTTCTTCGTTCTAACTTTTACATATTATTTTTTCAAGCAATAGAAATAGTTGTTGCATATATAGGACTGGGCCATCTTTATTTTTCAAATTATGATCAGTAAGGTGGTGTTAAAACCACAAATCAAATCGGAATATGTCTACCAGTTCCCCCAGATCATTGTCTTATTCCCAACCATCTTCAGCATGTCTCCTGATGTAATTAAGCAGTTTGTGGAGTTTTCCTGTTCGGAACTGATATTCAAAGTTTAGTTACACAAAAGAAAGACCAACCCAGATTGCTGTCTCACATTCTCCCTGGCACAGAAAAACATGCAAGGACAGTGATAAAGAGCAACAGACTTAAAGGTTATTGTCTTCCGCCTGTCTGAATCCAGTGCTTTCCTCCGCATGCTGTTGTCTTTCTAAAGAAGATAATGTCAACCTCCTTCAGTTTTTTTTACCTTGCTCCACTGTCTT
>NW_016869360.1:0-825 GCF_001698545.2 Rhinopithecus bieti | reverse complement strand
ATAAAAGATGAACATGAGAAATGTTTCTGACATTGCTAAGTGAATAAGAGCAAGAAACAAGACAATACATTCTGTTAAAATCTCATGTCTCATTTGTTTTATATACCCATGTATATCTTACATAACCCAAATGTAGGCCAAACTTGCTTTTTCTAGATGTCCGCTTTGAGGTCAGTAACATATATCACATGTAAACACACACACCCACAGATCCAAATCTAAATATAAATAAATGACATAGGTTTTCTCAAAAATTTTATAAGAAAATGTTATAGGGATGAAGTTATTTCATATGTCAAACAGCCTCCTAAATCACTTTCCCTTTAAACATTTCTATTTTCCACCAATGTCCTTCTGCAGCTGCTGTTCTCCCTTCACTTTCTCTCAAACGCATTCAGTGACTCACTTTCTACTGGCAGAATCATCTCCTCTTTTTCCTCCTCTATCACCATCACCACCACCATCACCACCATGCAGCCTTCTGTGCTTCTCTAGTCTAGCATATACAATAGAATTTTCTGCAGTGATCAAAATGTACTATAAACGGCTCTGTCCAATGTGGCAGCCACTAGCCACATGTGGCTGCACTTGAAGTGTGACTGGTCCAACTGAGAAAATATATTCTTAATTTTATTTATTTATTTATTTGTTTATTTATTTTTTGTTTATTACACTTTAAGTTCTAGGGTACATGTGCATAACGTGCAGGTTTGTTACATATGTATACTTGTGCCATGTTGGTGTGCTGTACCCATCAACTCGTCAGCACCCATCAATTCATCATTTATATCAGGTATAACTCCTAATGCAATCCCTCCCCCCTCC
>NW_016869359.1:0-825 GCF_001698545.2 Rhinopithecus bieti | reverse complement strand
ATATATAAATATATAAATATAAATATATTTATATATGCATATAAATATATATGCTTTAACATCTATTAGTTTTATATATACATAAATATATATGTGTATATATATAAATAAAATCCAGTCTCAAGGAGCTTCTGTTTCATAAATGGCACACACTAACAAATAACCTACATAAAAATATGAATAGCTCTTAAGGGAAAAATATGAATAACAATATCTGGGATACTATCATTTCTAAGATACCACTAGATTTCATAGGTCAAAGAGACTTGAAGAGGGCTAACATTTAAAGATGGGCATAAGAATGGCAAAAATTGAATAGACTCTTCACGTTTAGAGGGTACATAGCACTGTAATACCCTGCTAGTAGGAATGTAAATTGGGATCGTCTTTTTACAGTGGTTTTACAGCAAGTATCAAATTTTAAATTGCACATGCCTTTTGGCCCATAGATTTCTGTCCACAAAAATACCTTCACATGAACAATAACATTTATTCATATAAGAAGGTTCACTGCAGCACCTGTATGGGTAGTATTATTATTAATATTACCTTGTATAGAGGAGGAAACTAAGATTTAGGGAGGGAGCCTAGTATCACTGAGCTGGCACTGGAAATTTAGACAGTTTGGGAACCTAAGCTGGTCTGGCTCTAAAGCCTATGCCATCTCTCTACAAACAAAATAATTGTGTTGGGGTGTTAATAATGCTTCTGATAACAATTTAATTCCAGTTACAAAGCAAAATGATGTTCCTTTATATTACAGGTATAGTGTGTATATATATGTATATATAGTATATATGTGTATATAGTATATATGTGTGCATA
>NW_016869358.1:0-825 GCF_001698545.2 Rhinopithecus bieti | reverse complement strand
GAATTTTGGTTTATTTATTTCCTTCTTGATTTATCTTGCTAATTGTTTACAATTTTGTTTCTATTCTTGAAATACCATTTATTTTTCTTTCTAAATATTCTCAGTTATGCCTGCCTTCTCTCTCATTCGTTTCTTTCTTACATTTTCCTTTATTTCTACCATTTTGGGGCTTATTATTTTCTTCACATGACTTCCTGTAAGTAAGTTCTTATGTCATTGACTTTTTATTGTTTTATATATTCCAGTGTATGTACGTATGATTATAAATCTTGCTTTCGGCAGTGCCGTAACTGAAATCTACAAGTTATTGAAGGGATGGCCTGCCCCTCCACACCTGTGGGCATTTCTCGTTAGGTGGAACCAGATACTTGAGAAAAGAAATCAGACACAGAGACAAAGTATAGAGAAAGAAAAAGTGGGCCCAGGGGACGGGCGCTCAGCACACAGAGGACCCACTCCGGCACCGGTCTCTGAGTTCCCTCAGTATTTATTGATCATTATCTTTACCATCTTAGAAAAAGGGAAGTGGCAGGCTAATATCATCATCATAGGGAGGTCAGCAGTAAGACATATGAATAAAGATCTCTGTGACCCGAATAAGTTTAAGAAAAAGTGCTGTACCTTGATATGCATATGCAAACATCTCCATAAACCTTTTTTGTGCATAAAGAGCAGCATTGCGGCTAGCACGTCCCACCTTTTGCCCTAAGGCGGTTTTCTCCTTTCTCAGTAAACAGAACATACAATCGGGTTTTACACCCAGATGTTCCATTTCCTAGGGACAGGCAGGAGATGGATGCTTTTCTCTGTCTCAACTGCCAAGAG
>NW_016869357.1:0-1114 GCF_001698545.2 Rhinopithecus bieti | reverse complement strand
TGTATTGCTACTTTCTAATGGTAAAGTAACGTTCTTGCCTTCCTGGGATAAATACCAATTGGTAATGTCTGTTTTACGCATTGTTGTATTTGACTAGCTAATGTTTTATTCGTAATTTTTATATCTATGTAAGTGAAATTGAACTATTGGTTTCCTTTTCTTACCCTTTTTTAATGTTTTTGGTTAGGTGTGAGATTTCCACTTACAGTAGCTAGTGACTAGATTCACATGGGTTATTGAATTTTGTTTCTTAGTTTGGGTAAGACGGAGGTTTTCTGTTCCTCAAAGTTATAAACGTTGCCTGTGAGGACTCCTGGGCTTGGTGAAGTGTTTTGTGGTTATAATTTTCTATTCTTGCTAGAATTTTTTATTCAGATTCAATTTTACTTATATGTAAGTCTATTCCATTCCTTTGTCTCACAGGTTCAAGCAATTCTCGCACCTCAGCCTCCTGAGTATCTGGGATTACAGGCGCCCGCCACCACATCCAGCTAATTTTTGTATTTTTAGTAGAGAAGGGTTTCACAATGTTGGACAGGCTGGTCTCAAACTCCTGACCTCGGTTGATCAACCTACCTCAGCCTCCCAGTGCTGAGATTACAGGAGTGAGCCATCACAGCTGGCCTTCTATGTTTCTTCTTGAACAATTTTGGTAATGATGTTTTTCCATGTAATTGTTCACTTTATCTAATTTTTTTTTCTTTTTTTTTTTTTTTTTTTTGAGACGGAGTCTTGCTCTGTTGGCCGGGCTGGAGTGCAGTGGCCGGATCTCAGCTCACTGCAAGCTCCGCCTCCCGGGTTCACGCCATTCTCCTGCCTCAGCCTCCCGAGTAGCTGGGACTACAGGCGCCCGCCACCTCGCCCGGCTAGTTTTTTTGTATTTTTTTAGTAGAGACGGGGTTTCACCATGTTAGCCAGAATGGTCTTGATCTCCTGACCTCGTGATCCGCCCGTCTCGGCCTCCCAAAGTGCTGGGATTACAGGCTTGAGCCACCGTGCCCGGCCTAATTTTTCACATGTAAAGTCTACCATACAGAGTCCAAAGCTTTAGAAGAATTCCTTATTTCCCTTCTCTTGTAGGGACTGGCTTGACACGGACAGGTGGCAAAAAAAA
>NW_016869356.1:0-1173 GCF_001698545.2 Rhinopithecus bieti | reverse complement strand
TGGGATTACAGGCTTGAGCCACCGCGCCCGGCCTCCTATATTCTTTAAGATAATTGCCCCAAGAAAAATATATGCCTGTAGATGTAGGTGGGTGGTGGTGATAAAAAAAAAATTGAGTTTTTGCAAGTAGCCAACTCAGAAGCTTAATCTTTTAATCTGAGCTTTCTTTTAAAGACCTCTCTCAGGAACACACGTTGCTAGGAAGGGCTGACTAAAACCATGGCATTGTATATAGTATTCATTTGAAAGGCTTATAGATTCCAAATATGGAACCAGGCACTTTACTTATATCATTTCTTTATCTTTTATTTTTAATTGACATGTAATAATTGTACATATTTACAGGGTAAAGAGCAATATTTCAATGCATGTATACAATGTGTAATGATTAAATTGAAGTAATAAGCATGTCTATTACCTCAAATATTGGTCATTTATTTGTGTTAATTACATTCAAAGTGCTCTCTTTTGGCTGTGAAAATGTATAGTAAGTGTTGTTGACTATAATCACCCTACCATGCTATAAAACACTAGAACTTATTTCTCCTATATAGCTGTAATTCTGTATTTATTAGCCAACCTCTCACTACTCCCTGACCTTTACATACTATAGTAACCATAATTCTACTCTTTATTTCTATGAGTTCAACATTTTTAGTTCCTATACATGAGTAAGGACATGTGGTGTTTATCTTTCTGTGCCTGACTCATTTTACTTAACATAATATTCTCCACGCTCATGAATATTGTTGTGAATGACAGGATTTCATGCTTGTTTACGACTGAATAGTATTCCACTGGGTATATGCCATATTTTCTCTGTGCATTTAGTATCTATAATAGCCAAGGTGTGGAATCAATCTAAGTTTCTATCAACAGATGAATGGATATTTATGTTATTTCTTCTCCTTCCTTTGACTTTAGTGAGGTGGGTATTTCCATTTCCATTTCACAGTTGAGATATCAGACTCAGAGAGGCTAGGCAGTGTGTTTGAAGTTGCAGAGCTAGTAAGTATAAAAGCTAAGTCTTGTTCCCAGTTTTTGTCAGAATCCAAAGTTCATGTTCTTTCTAATATTGTTCTTTATTTTCCCTTGATTCTATGTGCCGAAGTTTTCTAAAAATTTAAAACCTAATAGTTATCTGTGGGAATGTAGTTTTATTATATATATATA
>NW_016869355.1:0-246 GCF_001698545.2 Rhinopithecus bieti | reverse complement strand
TATTAGGATTCTCCAGAGAAACAGAACTAAATATGTCTATATATGTATATAAAATATATTCTTCTGTATAAATCTATATTACACATGCAAACACACTCATACATATGTGCACACACACACACACACAGAAATAAAGTAAAAATGTGGCTCACATGATTATGGAGGCTGGAGTCCCGAGATCTGCAGTGGGCAAGCTGAAAACACAGGAGACGTCATGGTATAAGTTTGAAAACCCAGGAGAGGTCG
>NW_016869354.1:0-1360 GCF_001698545.2 Rhinopithecus bieti | reverse complement strand
AAAAAAAAGAAATTTCTAACATACCTTCTGTTAAGAACAACTCTGTCAGGGAGACCATAACCCAGCAACGCTAGATGAATTGATGACACACACACAGAAATATAGAGGAGTGAAGATAGAAATCAGGGGTCTTACAGCCTTCAGAGCTGAGAGCCCTGAACAGAGATTTATCGAAGTATTTATTAACAGCAAGCCAATCATTAACATTGTTTTTATAGAGAGTAAATTAACTAAAAGTATCCCTTGTGAGAAACGAATGGATGGGTGAATTAAGGTAATAGGTTGGGCTAGTTAACTGCAGAAGGAGCATGTCTTTAAGTCACAGATCACTCATCCTATTGTTTGTGGCTTAAGAATGCCTTTAAGCAGTTTTCCACCTTGGGCAGGCCAGGTGTTCCTTGCTCTCATTCTGGTAAACCCACAACCTTCCAGCCTGGGCGTAATGGTCATCATGAATATGTCACAGTGCTGCAGAGATTTTGTTTATGGCGAGTTTTGGGGCCAGTTTATGGCCAGATTTTGGGTTTGCTCCCAACATGTCCTCCTTCTTTGATCTGCAAATTGGTAAAAGCAAGGGAAGCTTTGTCATGGTGAGCTACTTCTCACAGGAGTTAGGATCCACATCTACAAACTATACAAAGACAAACAACACAGATTAAAAGCACAATCATCATTGAAATTACAGACGTTCCAAGTGTTTTACAAATCCATTTTCATGGGTTACTAGCTACTAATTTGCAGCTCTTTCAAGCACTCCATTTCCTGGCATTAAGGTCAGGTGTGCCTGGGATACCTTAAATGTTTGTTCTTTAATTTTGCAATATCCAAAGACAAGTTTGTAGAGAGTCCTTCCAGATGCTGTTTTATTCTTTCCCAAATTTTGATCTTATTAAGAGCTATTAATAGTTTCCACAAATCCTTGAGTTTAGCTCCTAGAGTGGGCCATATCATTTGAGGTTGAGGTGCCACTATATTGCCATGGTTTCAGATAATAGGAGCATTTTCAAATAACTGTGTGGAATAAACCACGTATGAAGAATCAGCAATCACATGAATAGGCATATCAAAAGCAGTCAATTAGCTCAATTACAGCTACAAGCTCAACTTTTTGAGCTGAAGTACAGGACGTCGGGAAAACTTCACCTTTTGAGCCAAAATAAGAAGCTGTACCATTACTATACCCATCTTTAAAACATTCTCTGCACCTTCAATTGGTTAAAATTTAGTTATTTTGGGGAAAATCCAATTGCCTAATTTCAAAACCGAAACAACTTTGTTTTAGGAAAATCATTATTGAGAATACCCACAAAGTCAGCTAAATGGGTTTGCCAAGTAAGACTATTTATACAAGCTTGCTGTA
>NW_016869352.1:0-246 GCF_001698545.2 Rhinopithecus bieti | reverse complement strand
AAATGGAAGGAATGCATAGAACAAAGAGATGGGGAAAGATGAAACACATAGATAATCCTGGAAAATATTTATGATTAATAAAATTCTCCAAGTTTTGTGTGCTCCAGAAACAGTTTATAGAAATACTCTTCCCCTTATGACTTAGATAGTGCTCTCTTTTCTTACCTATCACACAGCCAGACACACACTCTGCACATTTCCTCCTATTTCTTATTTTAAAAAATCAGCTGAATTTGTCTTCAGTGG
>NW_016869351.1:0-722 GCF_001698545.2 Rhinopithecus bieti | reverse complement strand
TGATGGTAGTTTGTATTTCTGTGGGATCTGTGGTGATATCTCCTTCATCATTTTTTATTGCATCTATTTGATTCTTCTCTCTCCTTTATTAGTCCTGCTATCAGTTTATCAATTTTGTTGATCTTTTCAAAAAACCAGCTCCTGGATTCATTGATTTTTTGAAGGGTTTTTTTGAAGAACTGATCCTTCTGATCAGTTCTGCTCTGATCTTAGTTATTTCTTGCCTTCAGCTAGCTTTTGAATGTGTTTGCTCTTGCTTCTCTAGTTCTTTTAATTGTGATGTTAGGGTGTCGATTTTAGATCTTTCCCACTGTCTGTTGTGGGTATTTAGTGCTATAAATTTCCCTCTACACGTTGCTTTAAATGTGTCCCAGAGATTCTGGTATGTGTGTCTTTATTCTCATTGGTTTCAAAGATCATGTTTATTTTTGCCTTTATTTCGTTATTTAGCCAGTAGTCATTCAGGAGCTGGTTGTTCAGTTTCCATGTGGTTGTGCGGTTTTGAGTGAGTTTCTTAATCCTGAGTTCTAATTTGATTGCACTGTGGTCTGAGAGACAGTTTTTTGTGATCTCTGTTCTTTTACATTTGCTGAGGATTATTTTACTACCAATTATGTGGTCAATTTTAGAATAACTATGATGTGGTGCTGAGAAGAATATATTTTCTGTTGATTTGGGGTGTAAAGTTCTGTAGGTGTCTCTTAGGTCTGCTTGGTCCAGAG
>NW_016869349.1:0-433 GCF_001698545.2 Rhinopithecus bieti | reverse complement strand
GGGCTTCCCTGTCCGTGCTTCCTGCGAAAAGAGAGGCATAGCTATAAAAAATAAGAAAGATAAGAAATTGCCCCCTGAGAAAATCATACAATATTATGGGCCTGCTACTTGGGCACAAGACGGCTTGTGGGGATACCGGACCCCCATTTACATGCTCAACTGAATCATGTGGTTACAAGCTGTCTTAGAAATAATCACTAATAAGACTGGCAGAACCTTGACTATTCTGGCCTGACAAGAAACTCAGATGAGAAATGCTATCTATCAAAATAGATTGACTCTTGACTACTTGCTAGCAGTTGAAGGAGAGGTCTGTAGAAATTTAACCTTACTAATTGTTGTCTACACATAGAAGATCAACGGCAAGTAGTTAAAGACATAGAGATATGACAAAACTGGCACATGTGCCTGTGCAAGTGTGGCATGGATTTGA
>NW_016869348.1:0-430 GCF_001698545.2 Rhinopithecus bieti | reverse complement strand
GTGGTGGGTGGGGCCAGGCAGCATTCAGCCTATTGGAGACCATGATAGACAGGATCTGGGCTGTATCAACAGCGGTATAGTAGTAGCCAGAGCCCAGGGCTCCTTAGACCAATAGGGGCCCGTGATAGGCGGGGCCTAGGTGCATGAGGGGCGTGGCCATGGGCCTGGGATAAGATTAGAGCAGGTATAGGCAATGGTGGCGGAGCCAGGTGTATCATTACACCTCTGGAATAAGGGTGGAGCTAAAATTGCACCGGGTGCTGAGCACAGTAGATCCCGCCTGTCATCTCAGAACTTTGGGAGGCCAAGGTGGGAGACTCTCTTGAGGACAGGTGTTCGAGGCTAGCCCGGGCAATACAGTGAGGCCCCCGCCCCCCGCCACCCCCACAACCTCGAGAAAATGTCTTTAAAATTAGCCACCATGTGCCGG
>NW_016869347.1:0-1161 GCF_001698545.2 Rhinopithecus bieti | reverse complement strand
CATTAAAGTGGGGGAACAGAAGAGACACAAAGAAAACAGAGGTGGAATACCTTAACAGCAGAAGGACAAGAGGGAATGATGATAGAAGCGTATTTAGAAAATAAATGTGCTTAGAAAAAGAATCAACAGACTTACGGAAAATGTGAGTTTAAACTGAGCACTACAGCAAGAAAAGAGATGGCAGTGCAGAGCTGACTGAGAGCTGGATTGATAGAATTAATCAGCAGAAGCCATACTAGGGTAGGCAGAAGAGTGAATCCGAAAAGAAAATCAGGATAACACATATAGAAAATTGTGAGAGATCTGCCTCTGCAATGGAGGGAAGCAATAAGGTTGCACTCCCCAAAAATGTGGATTATCTTTTATCTGCATAGTGTTTCCTTTTGAAAATATATGTCACTGAATAATTTTCATAAATGTGATGCATTGGTAAATCATATTAATACATTTAATTTTATATATTTAAAGCATAAAATATAAAATTATTTACAATAGTAATTGATCAATATTTTGATTCTGTTAAATGTCAGTAAAACTGACATTTTTTTCATAAAATAAAATGGGAAACTGGAAAAGAGATTCTCTTTCTCAATACTTTAGGAATGGGGAGAAGATTCCCTATTTAATAAATGGTGCTGGGAAAACTGGAGAGCCATAAGCATAAAACTGAAACTGGACCTGTTCCTTACACGTTATACATAAATTAACTCAAGATGGATTAAACACTTAAATGTAAAACCCAAAACCATAAAACCCTAGAAGAAAACCTAGGCAATAGCGTTCAGGACATAGGCATGGACAAAGATTTTATGATGAAATCACCAAAAGCAACTGCAACAAAAGCTCAAATTGACAAATGGCATCTAATTAAAGAACCTCTGCACAGCAAAAGAAGCTATCAATCATCAGAGCAAAGAGGCAGCCTACAGAATGGTAGAAAATGTTTGCAGTCTACCCATCTGACGAAGGTCTAATATCCAGAATGTACAAAGAACGTAAACAAATTTACAAAAACAAAAACAAAAACAAAAAAAAACGCCCCATCCAAAACTTGACAAAGGACACGAACAGACACTTCTCAAAAGAAGACTTTTATGTGGCCAATAAACATGAAAAAAGTTCAACATCACTGATCATTACAGAAATGCAAATCAAAACCAC
>NW_016869346.1:0-227 GCF_001698545.2 Rhinopithecus bieti | reverse complement strand
GGGCGGATCACAAGGTCAGGAGATCGAGACCATCCTGGTTAACACGGTGAAACCCCGTCTCTACTAAAAATACAAAAAATTAGCCGGGTGTGGTGGCAGGTGCCTGTAGTACCAGCTACTCAGGAGGCTGAGGCAGGAGAATGACGTGACCCCGGGAGGCGGAGCTGGCAGTGAGCCGAGATTGTGCCGCTGCACTCCAACCTGGGGACAGAGCGAGACTCTGTCTC
>NW_016869345.1:0-1235 GCF_001698545.2 Rhinopithecus bieti | reverse complement strand
ATGAATGATATATTTTACAATAACTGATGATTCTAGTTTGTGATATCCAAATGTTTTCAATTTTGATATTTGATGAACTTTCCAAAATCAAATTCTAACTTTTGTCCTCATTAACTTTTGATATTTGCTCCCCTGAAATCCAAAATAGTCACACTTGACTTATTTTACATAACAAAATCATACAGGAAGTATTGTCATATATAAGATCATGCTTTGCTTTCTTTGGATTATATTTATATAAATGTGTTGTTAGTATGTGTTCCAGGATTGTATGAGATTCCTGTGATTCTGATATGCCTTAGTATAGGTTACCAGCTGTAATTAAGATTATTATACAAAGTTGTTGTATGTCACAGAAGTAATCAAATTTCCTTGTCAATTATGTTTTCAACCATGACTATTCTAAGGCTTTTGTCATCCAGTTATTTAACTTTATCTTTTTCAAAAGGTGGTTTTATAATCAGCTATAGGACTCTGACAGGTGATGTTGTAGGCAGGTTTCTAATAGCTTTGGAGATTATGATATTAGAATAAAGGAAAAACTTTCAGGACTGTTATAGAAAGCTAATGTGTTCATAAACATCAAGCAGAATAGGAATTAATTCCATAGACTGAACTAGTGGAAGAGCAAATATTAGGTTGGTGCAAAACTTATTGCAGTTTTTTTGAGATGGAGTTTCACTCTTATTGCCCATGCTGGAGTGCAATGGCATGATCTCAGTTCACTGCAACCTCCGGCTCCCAGGTTCAAGCAATTCTCCTGTCTCAGCCTCCTGAGTAACTGGGCTTGCAGGTGCCCCCTACTACTATGCCTGACTAGTTTTCAGTATTTTTAGTAGAGACGGGATTTCACCATGTTTGCCAGGCTGGTCTCAATTTCCTGACCTCAGATGATCCACCCACCTCGGCCTCTCACAGTGCTGGGATTACAGGCATGAGCCACCACATCCAGCCCATTATTAAAGTTTGGAGAATTAAAAGTAATGCAAAAATTATATTTTATGACTTTGTTTGAAACATTGCTAAATCACTTGTTTCTCTGTCCAGAAAACCCTTTTCTTTTGAGTTTTCAACAATTGAGTAAAGTACATTTCTTTGAGTAAAGTTGAAGTGTATTCCTTTCTCTCTACCTGAGTTCTCCAGCATTTGGAAACTATTTGTAAGTATACTTAATTTATGGCAGTATAGTTATTTGCATAAGTTCAACAAGAATCTGTTTTCTTTTGTAACAGGAC
>NW_016869344.1:0-245 GCF_001698545.2 Rhinopithecus bieti | reverse complement strand
CTAATTTCAAAGCTGGCTTTAGAGTGATTTTCAGAGGAATAATTTTCATTTTGTAAAATAATTAAAATTCAGGACATTTCCAAGTGCAATTGTTTAAATAAGAGAAAAAAAAACTGAAATTTTAAACTTCACCCCATCTTAGAGGTATACTCACCACTGCATCCTGCCAAGTATACATATATACCAACGTCTCCATATTCTTTTACAATCTGTAATAATGTTGAAATAAAGTTTAGTTTCTCTTT
>NW_016869342.1:0-1237 GCF_001698545.2 Rhinopithecus bieti | reverse complement strand
CACACACACACACACACACACACACACACTTTAAGATCTGAAATAATTTAAGATCTGTAGATTTGTTACACGTGCCATGGTGGTTTGCTGCACCCATCAAAGTGTCATCTACATTGGGTATTTCTCCTAATGCTACCCCTCCCCTACCCCCAAACCCCCCAAAAGGCCCCAGTGAGTGATGTTTCCCTTCCTGTGTCCTCATTGTTCAACCCCCACTTATGAATGAGAACGTGCAGGGTTTGGCTTTCTGTTCCCGTGTTTGTTTGCTGAGAATTATGGTTTCCAGCTTCATCCATGTCCCTGTGGAAGACATGAACTCATTCATTTTTATGGCTGCATAGTATCCTATGGTGTACACGTGCCACATTTTCTTTATCCAGTCTATCATTGATGGGCATTTTGGTGGGTTCCAAGTCTTTGCTATTGTGAATAGTCCTGCAGTAAACATACATGTGCATGTGTCTTTATGGTAGAATGATTTATAATCCTTTGGGTATATAACCAGTGATGGGATTGCTGGGTCAATTGGTATTTCTGATTCTAGAATCTTGAGGAATCTCCACACTATGTTCCACAATGGTTGAACTAATTTACATTCCCACTAACAGTGTAAAAGCATTCCTATTTCTCCACATCCTCTCTAGCATCTGTTGTTTCCTGACTTTTTAAGGATTGCCATTCTAACTGGCAGGAGATGGTATCTCATTGTGACTTTGATTTGCATTTCTCTCATAACCAGTGGTGATGATTTTCATATGTTTATTGGACACATAAATGTCCTCTTTTGAGAAGTGTCTGTCCATATCCTTCACCCACTATTTGATGGGGTTGTTTGTTTTTTTTCCTTTTAAATTTGTTTAAGTTCCTTGTAGATTCTGGATATTAGCCCTTTGTCAGATGGATAGATTGCAAAAATTTTCTCCCATTCTGTAGGTTGCCTGTTCACTCTGATGGTAGTTTCTTTCACTGTGCAGAAGCTCTTTAGTTTAATTAGATCCCGTTTGTCAATTTCACCTTGTGTTGCCATTGCTTTTGATGTTTTACTCATGAAGTCTTTTCCCATGCCTACGTCCTGAATGGTATTGCCTAGGTTTTCTTCTAGGGTTTTATGGTTTTAGGTCTTACATTTAAGTCTTTAATCCATCTTGAGTTAATTTTTGTATAAGGTGTAAGGAAGGGGTCCAGTTTCAGTTCCTGGTATATGGCTAGCCAATTTTCCCAACACCATTTATTAAAT
>NW_016869340.1:0-242 GCF_001698545.2 Rhinopithecus bieti | reverse complement strand
GTGTGTGTGTGGTGAGGGGAGTGGGCACATGGTTTCACGGCATGTGTGTGTGTGTGTGGTGAGGGGAGTGGACGCATGGTTTCACGGCGTGTGTGTGTGTGGTGAGGGGAGTGGGTGCATGGGTTCTTGGCGTGTGTGTGTCTGTGTGTGTGTGTGTGTGTGTGTGTGGTGAGGGGAGTGGACTCATGGTTTCCCGGCGTGTGTGTGTGTGGTGAGGGGAGTGGACGCATGGTTTCACGGCA
>NW_016869339.1:0-1238 GCF_001698545.2 Rhinopithecus bieti | reverse complement strand
GTAGCTGGGACTACAGGCGCCCGCCACCTCGCCCGGCTATTATTTACTTTTAAAAATGTTTTTGACACGGAGTCTCACGCTGTCACCTGGGCTGGAGTGCAATGGTGCGATTTCAGCTCACTGCAACCTCCACCTCCCGGGTTCAAGCGATTCTCCTGCCTCAGCCTCCCGAGTAGCTGGGATTACAGGTGCCTGCCACCACACCTGGCTAATTTTTTGTATTTTTATTTTTATTTTTTCCTGAGACGGAATTTTGTTCTCGTTGCCCAGGGTGGAGTGCAATGGTGCGATCTCGGCTCACCACAACTTCCGCCTTCCAGGTTCAAGCGATTCTCCTACTTCAGCCTCCCAAGTAGCTGGGATTACAGGCATGCACCACCATGCCCGGCTAATTTTGTATTTTTAGTAGATACGGGGTTTCTCCACGTAGGTCAGGCTGGTCTTGAACTCCTGACCTCAGATGATCCGCCCGCCTCAGCCTCCCAAAGTGCTGGGATTACAGGGGTGAGCCACCACACCTGGTCAGTTGTATTATTATTACCTTTTTTTTTTTTTGAGACAGAGTCTTGTTCTGTTGCCCAAGCTGGAGTGCAGTGGCCCGATCTCGGTTCACTGCAAGCTCTGCCTCCGAGGTTCACGCCATTCTGCTGCCTCAGCCTGCTGAGTAGCTGGGACTACAGGCGCCCGCCACTGTGCCCGGCTAATTTTTTGTATTTTTTTAGTAGAGACGATGTTTCATCTGTGTTAGCCAGGATGGTCTCGATCTCCTGACCTCGTGATCCGTCCACCTCGGCCTCCCAAAGTGCTGGGATTACAGGTGTGAGCCACTGAGCCACTGAGCCCAGCCTTCTGTTTTTTTCAAGATAGAGTCTCACTCTGTCGCCCAGGCTGGAGTGCCGTAGTGCAATCTCGGCTCACTGCAACCTCTGCCTCCCAGGTTCAAGCAATTCTCCTGCCTCAGCCTCCTGAGTACCTGGGACTACAGGTGCCCACCACACCCAGCTAATTTTCATATTTTTAGTAGAGACTAAGTTTCACCATTTTGGCCAGGCTGGTCTCGAACTCCTGGCCTCAAGTGATCTGCCGCCTAAGCCTCTCAAAGTGCTGGGATTACAGGTGTGAAGTCCTTAAGCCCGGCCATTATTATTCCTTTTTTACAGATGAGAAAATCAAGTCTTGGTGACATAAAACCAGGGGCCCAAGGCTACCAGGGAACCAGCCCTGTACCACTCTAGCAT
>NW_016869338.1:0-431 GCF_001698545.2 Rhinopithecus bieti | reverse complement strand
CGTAGCACTCTTTTCGGGAATCTGAGAAGTGATATTTTAGATTGCATTGAAGCATATGGTGAAAACGGAAATATCCTCAGGCAAAAACTAGAAGGAAGCTTTCTGAGAAACTGCCTTGTGATGTGTGAATTCATCTCACAGTGTTACATGGATCTTCTAGGGAGCAGTTTGCTAACACTGCTTTCTTGGAACCTGCAATGGGATATTTCGGAGCGTATTGAAGCTCATGGTAACAGAGGGCATTTCCTCATAGAAAAAGTAAAAAGAAGCTTTCTGAGAAATCGCTTTGTGATGCGTTAATTCATCTCACAGAGTTTCACAAATCTTTTCCTGGATCAGTTTGGTAGCACTGTTTTTGGGGTATGAAAGAAGGTATATTTTAGATTGCATTGAAGCCTATGGTGAAAAGGAAATATCCTCAGATTTAAACA
>NW_016869337.1:0-721 GCF_001698545.2 Rhinopithecus bieti | reverse complement strand
ATAGATATAGATATAGACATAGACATAGATACAGATATAGACGTAGACGTAGACATAGACATAGACATAGATATAGACGTAGACGTAGACATAGACATAGACATAGACATAGACATAGATATAGATATAGATATAGACATATGTATATGGTGGGAAGTTTATTTCCCACTCAGAGATTTCAAAGCCAATGCCCTTGGTGAGTGGCTTTCCTCCAGGGGATGTTTGGGGGACAGGCTCTCCCATCTTTGGCTCCTTCATTCTAACATATGGCTTCTGAGGTTCCAGGGTTGCTGGGCACTGAGCAGGTGGAGGAGGATGGAACACGCAGGATCATGGATGGGAGCTTCACACAGGTTGGTCTAGGAAGGCAGTGCCACCGTGTCTGCTCCCCTGCCGCTGGCTGGAAACCAGTCCCATGACCACAGTGAACTTCATGGGGACTGGAAATAAAACATAACCAGGAAGGAATGCAAGTGGGTTTGGGGAACAAGGATCCAGTCTCTGCTTCCATCTTTAAGAATCCATGCAGACTGCAGATTTAGCTAGGTGTGATGGCACACTCCTATAGTCCCAGCTACTCAGGAGGCTGAGGCAGGGCAATCGCTTGAACCCAGGAGGCGGAGGTTGCCGTGAGCCGAGATCATGCCACTGCACTCCAGCCTGGACAAGAGAGTGAGACTCTGTCTCAAAAAAAAAAAGGCCGGGCGCGGTGGCTCAAGCC
>NW_016869336.1:0-740 GCF_001698545.2 Rhinopithecus bieti | reverse complement strand
AAAAAAAAAAAAAAAAAAAAAAAAAAAAAAAAAACTCTATCTTAAAAAAATAATAAATAAATAAATAAACAAATAAATTCCACTTATCTTACCACTTCTCTAAGCAGCAGTGGTCAAGGGTCTCGTCCTGCCAGGATTCCAGAGGCCTAAGGTACGTGTGGATTGCTTCTTGCCCGTTCAACTCACCAATTCCCTCAGAGTGTTAACTCTATCTATAATTTTCATGTTTTTCACTCTTGTTTTAACTCCATTATTACTGACTCACATGAACTTTTCTTCCAAACTCTTCCTAGAACCATAACAAAGGTAAGTAAAAGAATAGTCGAGCTTCAGAATTGAAATCAATTCAGAATAACGAGGGAATGTGTGAAATTTGACTTCTCAACATAGCAGCCATAATTGGCAAGTCATTGACCTCTTAGCCTCAATTATTTTTTATTTTAAACTTATGAAAATAAATATTTCACTTAAGTAATTTAAGTATAAATATAATGGGTATGTAAAAGTACATGGTATGCTACATAAATGTTCAAAAGTAAAGTTATGATTCCATTTATCATCATCAACAATTACTATTATCCTCAATATTATTCAAAGTTAGATTATCCATACAAAATAAATACAGATGTTCAAAATACAGAGGCCGGGTGTGGTGGCTCATATAGACTGAGGCCAGGTGCAGTGGCTCAAGCCTGTAATCCCAGCACTTTGGGAGGCAGAGATGCGCGGATCACGAGGTC
>NW_016869335.1:0-433 GCF_001698545.2 Rhinopithecus bieti | reverse complement strand
TGGTCCCGCCACTACACCTGGGTCTCTGTACCCGTCAGCTCCCCAAGTCTGGTTCTTATTTCCCCCAATAAATAGGGAGACTGTAAGGTCACCTGCTGAGCAAGCTGGGGGAGAGAGTAGGGCGGGGCTGGGAGGATGAGGAGGAGGAGCTTATGGTTGTGCTGGAGACTCAGCGGAGCAGAGTTTATGCAGGCCCATTGGTTGCCTAGCCAGTGGTGATCCCGCTCCCACCCTCATTTCTTTCTTGTTAACAAAACCATGACCTCATTAAATACTGGATACCTATAAACCTCATGGACTCTCCTCCAGCCTCCCCGCCCTGTATTGATGAGTCTAAGTCAACTCTAGTCATTTCATTCCTCTGGATATTGATTGCTTGGGGCTTGGGCATGAGTTGCCTCTTCACCTGAGCCTGAGCCACAGGTTCCCTCTG
>NW_016869334.1:0-720 GCF_001698545.2 Rhinopithecus bieti | reverse complement strand
GTCCCAGCTACTCGGGAGGGTCACTTGATCCCAGAAGTTCAAGGCTGCCGGGAATTACGATTGCACCACTGCTTTCCAGCCTGGGCTATAAGAGCAAGACCCTGTCTCAGTTTTTTTTTTGAAAAGACCAATAATGGGTAAAAAAAGAGAAAATGAATATGAAGTCTAAGAGCAGAAGAGATGTAGGTTAAATACAGAGAAACGTTCTTGATGGCGAGAGTTGTCAAATCCAGTCTTGCTGCCATTTAAGAAACCAATTATTCCCCTTTGGGTCCTGGATCTTCTGGTTTCCTTCTGATTATGTGTATAATGACTGCTGCATATACATTTTTGTCTCCAAAATTCTATAATATTCATTTTTCTCCCTGCCCCAGTGGCAGACAGCTTTTCACAGATATATTTCCATATGAGAATGTCTTTATCAATTCTGACAAACAATCCAGATTCCAAATTCCACCGCCACGTTTCCACTGAGCCACTCTTGGGCAATTTTAAGCCCTCCCTTGGAGCAGCACACTTTTCTCTCCCCAGGTCTTCCTGTTTCCTCCAAGTCAAGTACTTTGCTTCCTAGTGTCTCCTGAGCTTTGTATTGTATGCCTGTCAACTTCAAATTGCAGTTGAGGCCACCAGGCTGGCAATGCGTCAAGCAGAGAACCAGCAGATCCCAGCATATGGCTGGTGTTTAATTAAATAATGGCTGAGTACAGAGAAGCCTTGAGA
>NW_016869332.1:0-246 GCF_001698545.2 Rhinopithecus bieti | reverse complement strand
AAGCCTGGCACTTTCAAGGAAATGAAAAATGGCCCATGGGATGGAGCATAAAAGTGAAAAGTGCACCACAGTTAAAATGAATTAGAGAAATAAGTGATTTGTTTTATGTGACTACCAGAGCCTGCGCCAGAGGAAAAGGCAAGTAGGCAGGATAAAAAAGGAAACTTTATTAGGTAGCCAATGTATAGAAAGAGGAGGCGAGGTTCACCGGTCTCCGGCGGTGGAGGCCGAGGAAGTCGCTCTGGC
>NW_016869331.1:0-948 GCF_001698545.2 Rhinopithecus bieti | reverse complement strand
CGGGGTTTCACTGTGTTAGCCAGGATGGTCTCCATCTCCTAACTTAGTGATCTGCCTGCCTCAGCCTCCCAAAGTTCTGGGATTACAGGTGTGAGCAACCGCGCCTGGCCAATGCTCCTTTTTTTGGCTAAGATCAAGTAAAAAATATATAAGAAACTAAAAAAACAAAACAAAACAAAACAAAAAACCCTCAATAGCAAGAAAACAAGTAAGTTGATTAATAAATGGACTAAAGGTCAGGGCATGGTAGCTCACGCCTGTAATCCCAACACTTTGGGAGGTCAGGAATTTGAGACCAGCCTGGCTACTATGGTTGAAACTAGTCTTTACTAAAAATACCAAAAAAAATTAAAATGAAAATAAAATTAGCTGGGCGTGGTGGTGCATGCCTATGACCCCAGCTACTCAGGAGGTTGAGGCAGGGGAATCCCTTGAACTCGGGAGGTAGAGGTTGCCGTGAGCCGAGATCGTGCCACTGTTCTCCAGCCTGGGTGACAGAGTGAGACTCCATCTCAAAAAAAAAAAAAAAAAAAAAAAAAAGAGAAAAGAAAGTGGACTAAGGACCCAAATAGACCTATCTCAAAAAAAAGACATTGAAATGACCAAGAGGTCTAAGAAAAAATGCTCAACTTCACTAATAGTGAAATACAAATTAAAGCCACTGTGAGATACCACCTCGCAACTGTTAGAATAGCTATTATCAAAAAAATGAAAGATAACAAGTGTTGGCAAGGATGTGGAGAAGATGCAACCCTTGCTCACTGATGGTGCGAATATAAATTATACAGCTGTTATGGAAAATGGTATGGAGGTGTCTCAAACAAATATAAAACTACCATATGATACAGCAAGTCCCCTTTATATATATATATAAAATATATAAACATATTTTAATATATAATTATATATAATATATAAACATATTTTAATATATAATTATATATAATA
>NW_016869330.1:0-1238 GCF_001698545.2 Rhinopithecus bieti | reverse complement strand
ACTTTTCATTCAGCAGTATTATAATACTGGTTTTGTTTGTCTGCGATGGCATAGTCACGAACACTTTGAGGCTTACAGTGAGAAAGGAAACATTTTCAGATAGAAACTGGAGAGAAGCTTTCTGAGCAGCTGCTTTTTGACGTGTGCTTTCCACTCACAGAAATATACCTTTCTTCCTCTAGAGGATTCCCGAATCCCTTTTGGAGAAAAGTCTACCAAGAGGTATTCGGGACTATAGTGATGACTATGGTGAAAAAGGAAATATCCTCAGACAAAAAGTGGAAATTAGATTTCTGTGAAACTGCTTTATGTTAGGCATATTTACTCATCTCGCATAGTTAAAACGTTAGTTATATTACGCAGTTTGGAAACTCCGTCATGCACAGATCCATGAAGGGACATTCGGGAGCACATTCAGGCCTACGGTGAAAGAGGAGATATCTTCAGATTAACACTGGATAGAATCTTTCTGAGAAACTGCTTTGTGATGTATGCATTCCACTCAGGGAGTTATACCACTTTTCTCACAAGGCAGTGTTTGAACACTGTTCCTGTGAAACGAAAAAATGATATTTTGGAACGCCGTGAGGACTATGGCAAGTAGTGAAATATACTGAAATAAAATCGAGGAAGAAGCGTTCCAAGAATCTGTTCTGTGATATGTGCATTGACTTCACAGAGTTCATGCTTAATCTATGTTGCCCAGTTTCGAAACTCTGTCTTTGAAAAATCTGTGAAGGGATATTTAGTCACACTCGGAGGCTTGTGGTGAGCGAAGAAATGTCTTCCGATGAAACCTGCAGTGAAACGTTCTGAGCAACTCCTTTGCGATGTGTGTATTCTTCTCATAAAGCTAAATCATTCTTGGGATTGAGCAGCTTAAAATCACTGTTTTTGTGGAATCTGAAGAAGGACATTTGAGAACGATCCTTAGAATATGGAGAAAGAAATATCCTCGGGTAAAATCCAGAAGGAAGCTTTCTTTGAAACTACTCTGTGTCGTCTTATTTCCTCTCACTCAGATAAGCCTCTGTTTTCATTGAGCAGCTTTCTAGCCCTGTGTATGTTTAGCATGTGATGGGATATTCGATAGCACTTTGAGGCTAACCGTGTAAAAGCAAATATGTTCAGACCGAAACTGAAGAGAAGCTTTCCGAGGAGCTGCTGTGTGACGTGTGCATTCCAGGCACAGTGTTATACCTGTCTTCTCATACAACGTCAGGGAAACCCTTTTGTGG
>NW_016869329.1:0-1532 GCF_001698545.2 Rhinopithecus bieti | reverse complement strand
TTTATTTATTTATTTATTTATTTATTTATTTATTTATTTATTTATTTGTATTTTTAGTGGAGATGGGTTTCTCCATGTTGGTCAGGCTGGTCTCAAACTCCCGGCCTTAGGTGATCCTCCTACCTCAGCCTCTCAAAGTGCTGGGATTACAGGCATGAGCCACCGCCCTCGGCCTTAACCACTTTTTAAGTGTAAAGTTTAGTGGCATTAAGTATTTCACATTGTTATACAACCATCACCACCATCCATCTCCAGAACCTTTTCATCTTCCCAAGTGGAAACCCTGTACCCCTTAACACTGACTTCCCATTCCCTCTCCCCATCTCCGCCATGGTCACCACTATTCTACTTTCTGACTATGAATTTGACTTCTCTAGGTACCTCATGTAAAGTAAATTATACAATATTTGTGTTTTTGTGACTGGCTTATTTTACTTTGCACAATGTCTTCGAGGTTCATCCATGTTGTAGCATGTGTCAGAGTTTCCTGGCTTTTTAAGGCTAATAATATTCTACTTTATATGCACATCACATTTTGTATCCATTCATTCTTCTAAGGGAATTCGGATTCTTCACTTTTTGGCTATTGTGAATAATGCTGCCACGAGCATGGGTGTACCAATATCTGTGTGAGTCCCTAGTTTCCATTTTTTTCAGTTTATACCCATAGTGGGATTGCTGGATCCTATGGTAATTCTGTGTTCAATTTTTTACACAACCACCAAGTCGTCTTCCACAGTGACTGCATTCAGGAGTTCCAATTTCTCCACATCTTTGCCAACACCTGTTTTCTGTTTCTTTAAACAATAACCATCCTAACGGGTGTGAAGCGGTATCTCACTGTGGTTTTGATCTGCATTGCCCTAATGATTAGTGATGTTGAACATCTTTTCATGTATTTATGGGCCACTTGCATATCCTGTTTGGAGAAAGATCATTTCAATTTCCTTGCCCATTTTTAATGGGGATGTTTGCTTTGTTAGTGAGTTGTATGAAGTGTTTGTTTTGCATATATATTTTACATATAATTTTATTTTAATCGTAATAAAAAACACATAAAAGTAACCATCCTTACTTTCTTTGAGTGTCAGTTCAACAGTGTTAAGTAGCTTCGCATGCTGGTGCAACAGATTTCCAGGAATCTTCATCTTGTAAAACTGAAACTCTGTACCCATTAAATAACATCTCCCCCCATTTATTTCCCCTTGCCCAGGCCCTGGCAATCACGATTCCACTTTCTGTGTCTATGGATTTGACTACTTTAGTTACCTCATATAAGCAGAATCATACAGGATTTGTGTTTTTGAGACTGATTTATTTCACTTTAGCATAATGTCCTCAATATTTATCCATGTTGTACTATATGACAGGATTTCTTACCTATGTAAGACTGAATAACATTCCATGCTATGTATTGCTTTCATATTTTTATTGTAAATTAAATTTACAATAAATTTATTGTAAATTAAATTTACAATAAATTTATTGTAAATTAAATTTACAATAAATTTTATTGTAAATTAAATTTACAA
>NW_016869328.1:3724-8956 GCF_001698545.2 Rhinopithecus bieti | reverse complement strand
TATCTGAGGATATTTCCTTTTTCACCACAGGCTTCAATGTTGTCCCAACTATCCTTTTGCAGATTCCATGAAAAGAGTGTTAGCAAACTGCTCCAAGGAAAGAAAGGTGTAAGTCTGTGAGATGAATTCACATCACAAAGAACTTTCTCAGGAAGTTTCTTTCTAGTTTTATCTGAAGACATTTCCTTTGTCACCATATGCTTCAGTATAATTCCAAGTACCCCTTCTCAGATTCCCCCCAAAAAATGCTATAACACTGCTCCATGAAAAGAAAGCTTTAACTCTCTGAGATGAATTCACACATCACAAAGAAGTTTCTCAGAAAGCTTCTTTCTAGTTTTATCTGAGGATATTTCCTTAGTCACTGTAGGCTTCAATGCAATCCAAAATATCCCTTATCAATTTTCCCAAAACAGTGCTATCAAACTGCTACTTGAACAGAATCGTGTATCACAGTGAGATGAATGAACACATCACAAAGCAGTTGCTCAGAATGCTCCTTTCTAGTTTTATTTGAGTATATGTTCTTTGTCATAATAAGCTTCAAGGTGCTCTGAAATACTCCATTGCAGATTCTAAGAAAGCAGTGTTAACAAACTGCTCAATGAAAAGAACAGTGTAACACTGTGAGTTGAATTCACACATCACAAAGCAGTTTCTCAGAAAGCTTCTCTCTAGTTTGTATCTGAGGATATTTCCCTTTTCACTATATGCCTCAAAGCACTCCCAAATATCCCTTTGCAGATTGCATGAAAAGAGTGTTAGCAAGATGCTCTATGAAAAGAAAGGTGTAATTCTGTGAGATGAATTCACACATCACAAAGAAATTCTGCAGAAAGCTTCTTTCCAATTTTATCTGTGGATATTTACTTTGTCATCATAGGCTACAATGTGATCCAAAATATCCCATCTCAGATTCCCCGAAATGGTGCTAGCAAACACACCCAAGAAAAGAATCATGTAACTCCGTGAGATACATTAACACATCAAAAAAAGTTTCTCACAAAATCTCTTTCTCCTTTTCATCTGAGGATATTTCCTTTTCACTACTGACCTCAATGCATTCCCTAACATCCATTTGCAATTTCCATGAAAAGAGTGTTAGCAAACTGTTCCATGAAAAGAATGGTGTAACTGTGTGAGATGAATTCAGACCTCACAAAGAACTTTTCAGAAAGCTTCTTTTAGTTTTATCTGAGGATATTTCCTTTGTCAACATAGCCTTCAATGCAATTCAAAATATCCCTTTTCAGATTGCCCCAAAACAGGGCTACCACACTGCTCCGTGAAAACAGTGTTGTAATTCTTGAGCTGAATACACACATTAGAAGATGTTTCTCAGAAACCTTCTTTATAGTTTTATTTCAGGATATTTCCTTTTCACCATAATCCTTAATGCCCTCCCGAATATCCCATTGCAGATTAAATGAGAAAAGTGTTAGCAAACTCCTCAATGAAAAGAACGGTCTAAATCTGTGAGACGAATTAACACATCACAAACAGTTTCTCAGAAAACATCCTTTTGGTTTTATCTGAGCATAATTCCATTGTCTCCATAGGCTTCAATGCACTCCCAAGTATCCTATTACAGATTCCATGAAACCAGTGTTATCAGACTGCTCAATAAAAGAATGGTACACTTCTGTGAGACGAATTCACACATCACAAAGCAGTTTTCAGAAAGATTCTTTCTAGTTATTATTTGAGGATATTTCCTTTTGCACCATCATCTTCAGTCTTCAATGCACTCCCGAATATGCCTTTGCAGACTCCACGAACACAATATTACCAAACTGCTCAATGAAAAGAATGGTGTAACACTGTGAGATGAATTCACACATCCAAAGCAGTTTCTCAGAAATCTTCTTTCTCATTTTATATGTGATTATTTCCTTTGTCACCATAAGCTTCAATGCGCTCCGAAATATCCCATTGCAGATTTCAAGAACACAGTGTTAGCAAACTGCTCAATCAAAAGAAAAGTGCAAATCTGTGAGATGAATTCACACATCACAAACAGTCTCTCAGAAAGCTTCTTTCTTTCTTTCTAGTATTTTCTGATGATATTTCCCTTTTCACTATACACCTCAATACACTTCCAAATATCCCTTTGCAGATTCAATGAAAACAATGTCTGCAAGATGCTCCATAAAAGAAAAGTGTAACTCCGTGACATCATTTCACACATCACAAGAACTTTCTCAGAAAGCCTGTTTCTAGTCTTTGAGGATATTTTCTTTGTAACCATAGGCTTCAATGCGATTCAAAATATTCCTTCTCAGATTCCTGAAAATCTGTGCTACAAAACTGATCTGTGAAAGGAATCTTGTATCACTGTGAGATGAATTAACATATCATAAACCTGTTTCTCAGAAAATTTCTTTCTCCTTTTATCTGAGGATATTCTCTTTTCACCATAGGCCTCAATATGCTCGCAAATATCCCTGTGCAGATTCCACCAAAACAGTGTTAGCAAACTGCTCCGTTAAAAGAATGGTGTAACATTGTGAGATGAATTCAAACATCACAAAGAAATTTCTCAGAAAGCTTCTTTCTAGTTTCTATGTGAGGATAATTCCTTTGTCACAAAAGACTTCAATTCATTCCAAAATATCCATTCCCAAGTTCCCCAAAACCGTGCTACCAAAGGGTTCCATGAAAAGAATGGTGACTATGTAAGATGAATTCACATATCACTAAGCAGTTTCTCAGAAATCTTCTTTCTAGTTTTTATACGAGGATATTTCCTTTTTCACTACAGACCTCAGTGTGCTTCCAAGTATCCCTTTGCAGTTTCCACGAAAACACTGATAGCAAAGTACTACAAGAAAAGAGAGCTGTAATTCCATGAGGTGAATTAACACATCACAAAGCAGTTTCCCAGAGAGCTACTTCCCAGATTTTATATGAGGATATTTCCTTTGTCACGATAGGCTTCAATGCGACCTAAAATATCCCTTCTCAGATTCCCCAAAAACACCGCTAGCAAACTGATTCATGAAAAGTATCGTGTAACTCTGTGGGATGAATTAACATATCACAAAGAACTTTCTCAGGAATCTTCTTTCTACTTTTTATATCATATTATTTAATTTGTCACCATAAGCATGAATGCACTCTTAAATATCCCATTGCAGATTCCAAGGTAACAGGGTTAGCCAACTGTTCAATGAAAGCAGCAGTGTAACTCTGTGAAATGAATTCACACATCACAAATCAGTTTCTCAGAAAGCTTCTTTCTAGTTTTTATCTGAGGATATTTCCTTTTTCACCATAGGCCTCAAAGCACTCCCAAATATCCCTTTGCAGATTCCACAAAAACAGTGTTTGCAAACTGCTCCATGAAAAGAAAGATGAATCTCTGTGAGATGAATTCACACATCACAAAGAACTTTCTCAGACAGCTTCCCTCTAGTTTTTATCGGAGGATATTTCCTTTGTCACTATAGGCTTCAATGTGATCCAAAATATCCCTTCTCAGATTCCACAAAAACAGTACTACCAAACTGATCCATGAAAAGAATCGTGTAACTCTGTGAGATGAATGTGCAAGTCATAAAGCAGTTTCTCAGAATCCTTCTTTCTGGTTTTTGTTTGAGGATATTTCCATTGTCACCCTAAGCTTCAAAGTGCTCCAAAACATCCCATTGTAGATTCCAAGAAAACAGTGCTATCAAGTTGCTCAATGAAAACAACAGTGTAAATCTGTGAGATGAATTCACATATCACAAAGCATTTTCTCAGAAAGCTTCTTTCTAGTTTTTATCTGAGGATATTCTCTTTTTCACTACAGGCCTCAATGTGCTTCCAAATATTCCTGTGCAGATTCTATGAAAACAGTGTTAGCAAACTGCTCCATGAAAAGAAAGGTGTAACTCTGTGAGATGAATTAACACATCACAAAACAGTATCTAAGAAATCTTCTTTCTAGTTTTAATATGATGATATTTCCTTTGTCACCATAGGCCTCATCGCGCTCCCAAATATCCCTTTGCCAGTTCCACGAAAACAGTGTATGCACACTTCTCCATGAAAAGAAAAATAAACCTCTGTGAGTTGAATTAACACATCACAAAGAACTTTCTCAGAAACGGTTTTCTAGTTTTTATCTGAGAGTATATCCTTTGTCACCATAGGCTTCATTGTGATCCAAAATATCCATTCTCAGATTACCCAAAAACAGTGCAACCAAACTCCTCTGTGAAATGAATCATGTACCTCTGTGAGATGAATTAAAAAATCACAAATCAGTTTCTCAAAAAGCTTCTTTCTTGTTTTTGTGTGAGGATATTCCCTTTGTCATCATAAGCTTCAATGTGTTCTGAAATATCCCATTGCAGATTCCAAGTAAAGAGTGCTGGCAAACTGCTCAATGAGAAGACCAGTGTAACTTTGTGAGATGAACTCACACATCACAAAGCAGATTTTCAGAAAGCTTCTTTCTGGTTTTTATATGCGGATATTTACTTTTAAACCATGAGCTTCAATGTTTGCCCAAATATCCCTTCTCAGACACCACAAAAACAGTGATGCCAAAGTGCTCCCTCAGCAGAAAGATTTAATTCTATGAGATGAATGCACAAATCACATGGGATTTTCTCTGAAAGCTTCTCTCCAGGTTTTACTTGGAGAATTTTCTTTTTTCACCTTAGGCCTCTACGTACTCCCAAATATCCCATTACAGATTCCTCATAAGCAGTGTTACTAAATTACTCAATGAGAAGAAAGATTTAGCCCTGTGAGATGAACTCACCCAACTCAAAACAGTCAGAAAGCTTCTATGTAGTTTTTATCTGAGGGTATTTCCTTTTTCACCATAGGCTTCTCTGTGCTTTGAGTATCCCTTTGTAGATTCCACAAAATCAGGGCTAAAAAAACTGCTCAGTGAAAAGAATGGTTTACCTCTGGGAGAGGAATTCACCCATCACAAAGAAATTTCTCTGAAAGCTCCTTTCTAGCTTTCATCTGTGCAGCATATTTACTTTTCCATCATCAGCCTCAATGCATTCCCAAATATCCATTCTCAGACACCACAAAAACAGTGATGTCAAACTGCTTAATCAGGAAAATGGTTCATCTCTCTGAGGTGAATATACACATCACAAAACTGTTTCTCAAAAACCTTCTCTCCAGTTTTTATCTGAAGATATTTCCTTTTTCACCATCAGCCTCTATGAGCTCCCGAATATCCCCTTGCAGATTCCGCACATACATTGATACCAAACTGCTCAA
>NW_016869328.1:0-1955 GCF_001698545.2 Rhinopithecus bieti | reverse complement strand
CTTTCTCAGAAAGCTTCTGTCTAGTTTTTATCTGATTATATTTCCTTTGTCACCATAGGTTTCAATGCAATCCAAAATATCCCTTCTCAGATTCCCCAAAAACAATGCTACCAAACTGATCCATGAAAAGAATCGTGTAACTAGGTGGAATGAATTAATACATCACAAAGCGGTTTCTCAAAAGGCTTCTTTCTAGTTTTTATATGAGGATATTTCCTTTGTCACCATAAACTTCAAAGTACTCCAAAATATCCCATTGTGGATTCCAAGAAAGGAGTGTTAACAAACTTCCCACGAAAATAACTATGTAACTCTGTGAGATGAATTCACACATCACAAAGCAGTTTCTTAGTAAGTTCTTTTTGGTTTTTATTTGAGGATATTTTGCTTGTCACCAAAGGCTTCAATGTGATCCAAAATATCCTTTCTCAGATTCCCCAAAACAGTGCTACCAAACTGATCCATGAAAAGAATCATGTAGCTTTGTGAGGTGAATTCAGAAACCACAAAATTGTTCCTCAGATAGCTTCTTTCTAGTTTTATATGAGGGCATTTCCTTTGTCACCATTAGCTAAAATGCACTCTGAAATATCCCTTTGCGGATTCCAAGAAAACAGTGTAAGCAAACTGCTTAATTGAAAAAATTGTTTATTTCTGTGAGATGAATTCACACACCAGAAAGCAGATTCTCAGACGCCTCCTTTTGGCTAATCTAAGGATGTTTCCTTTTCACCACAGATTTCAATGTGCCCCAAATATTGTATATCAGATTAGTTGAAAATAGTGTTATCGAACATCTCAATGCAAAGAATGATGTAACTCTGTGAGATGAATTCACACATCACAAAGCTGCTTCTCAGAAAGCTCGTTTGTATTTTTTATCTGAGTATATTTCCTTTTCACTATAGGCCTCAATGAGCTCCCAAATGTCCCTTTGCAAATACCACAAAACAGTGTTAGCAAACTGTTCTGGGAAAAGAAAGTTTTAACTCTGTGAGATGAATTCACTCTTCACAAATGACTTTCTCAAAAGCTTCTTTCTAGTTTTATCTGAGTATATATCCTTTGTCACAATAGGCTTCAATGCGATCCAAAATATTCCTTCAAAGTTTCCCCAAAAACAGTGTTATCAAACTGTTCCATGAACAGAATGGTGTAACTCTGTGAGATGAATTCACAAATCACAAAAGAGTTTCTCAAAATGTTTCTGTTTAGTTTTGTCTGCAGATATTAGTTTTGACAATAAGCCTCACTGCATTCCAAAATACCCTATCATAGATACAGGGAAGCAGTATTAGCACACTGCTCAATGCAAAGAACAGGGTAACTCTATGAGTTGAATTCTCACGTCACAAAGCAGTTTCTCGGAAAGTTTCTTTTGGTTTTCTATGGGGATATGTCCTTTGTCAAAGTAGGTTCAATGCACTCCCAAATATCCTATAGCAGACTCCACGACAACCGTGTTATCAAATGGCTCAAAGAAAAGAACAGTGTAGCTCTGTGAGATAAATTCACCCATCACAAAGCAATTTCTCAGAAATGGTATTTCTAGATTTAATCTGAGGTTACTTCCTTTTTCACCATAGGCCTCAATGCACTCCCATACATCCCTTTGCAGATTCCATGAAAACAGTGTTAGCAAACTGTTCCAACAAAAGAAAGGTGTAAAACTCTGTGAGATCAATTCACATATCACAAAGCAGTCTCTCAGAAGGCTTCTTTTGGTTTCTCTCTGAGGATATTTCATTTGTCACCATAAGTTTCAATGAGCTCCCAAATATCCTGTTGCAGTTTCCAGGAAGACAGTGTTATCAAACTGCTCAATGAAAGAAACGGTCTACATCTGTGAGATGAATTCACAAATCACAAAGAACTTTCTCAGAAAGTTTCTTTCTAGTTTTTGTCTGAGGATATTTCCTTTGTCACCATAGGCTTCAATGCGATCCAAGATATCA